>NC_134572.1:147106604-147161604 GCF_050947875.1 Dermacentor variabilis
TGCCACCTCTTCAACTTCCTACCGCTCACTATCGTCACAATAATTTAGGGACGATTACCTTCAACTTAATCCCGGATATTTTGCAATCAGTGCACTTTCGCTGAAGAAATGTTGAGTCATAAATACTTATTTCCAACCTAATCGCTTTTATGAGGACAACTACAGTTAAACAGTAAACATGAAGATCAACGATAGTGAGCGAGATTATTAGCGACTACAAAACGACGATGTTCGATGTTGAATTTAGTGTTCTCCAATGGTCATGGCCGTTTGTGTCAGCAATTCCTTTGTTCCTTCATTATGTTTGGTGCATGAAAAAAGTGCACAAGAACTCTTGGGGAAGAACTTTACTATGTTAAATGACACCTCAAATACCCTCATAAACATCTAATCCAAAACGGCCATGATAGCCAGAGTTCGTTGCTGCTCGATGTAAGCTAAATTTTAAATTTCAGTAATAAATCCGCCCGCTGTGATACAAGAGAAGTATTGTTATCAACTAATTTTCTTTTGTCCTAGTTTTTTTTTAGAAGTGTGTTACGCTCGTTTATCTTGGGATATGCTTTCTCGGACTCGACTGCGTGGACTGGTGGTTAGATGACGCGAAAATATTTGTTTAGCTAGTCTGCCGCGCCACACTAAGGACCGAAGTTGTCATGTGTGTGCCTTTGGGGGGGGGGGGGGGTAGGCAGGGGGAGGTCTACGAGGTGACAAATAAGAATAAAGGCAACAAAAGGTACCAGTTAGTAACGAGCAAAAAATAAAAAGCTAATGAATATTCAGGTGCTTTCAGATTACGCGATCTTGGCTAGTGCATTGCGAAAACGTTCATTATATCCAACAGCTGTTATATCAGCTGCAAAATGGCACAGCTCGGTTGATGTATCGCGCGTGTGTTATCTTTCTCTTTTATTGCCGCCTCTTGGAACAGCGCGCATATTGTTCGTGCCGTTGCGAAACTGCGCGCACTTTACAGAAGCGAGCAGATGATGTACGAGGGCACTTTGATCTCGAGCGAAAGTTGGTTATACCTAGGCTAATAAATCATGCCTGATCCATTAGGCCCCTCTTCTATCGCCCCGCGCAGCCGCGAATTCTCTCTGAAAGCATTCGCGTTCCTAGTGTACCTACAGGGGGGGAACGCAAAATCTCAAAAGAAGAAGGAGAGCCAAGGCTGGAGATATAGATGTCTCCGTGCCACAAAGCCGGTCGCACGGCTTCAAAGCGACGGGCGCATATTCAAAGGAAGCCGACGCTCGCGATACACGTGCTCGAGATTAAGCTCCTGAAAGGAAGTCCAAGGTGGCCTCGTAAGGGCGGACGCGACAGATACCGCTTGCGCTTGTGAACCGTGTTCGCAGGTTTGCTTTGCCGTTGGGTTCGTCGATATGAAATCGCGCCGCTCGCGCTCGCACGGCCCGCGAAGACAGGTTTCTTCGACGAGCTCGCTTTCGGGCTTTCGGACGCGACGGCGAAGGCGTGAAGTAGACGGGCGAATCATTTGCATTACAAGAGAGCGCTTATCTGGAAACCTAACCTTCCCGAATCCTTTGTCGTCACTGAATAATGACAATTCACTATGCCTGGAAGCGCGCGCCAGAGAGATAGAGAGAGAGAGAGAGAAAGGGAAAGAGAAAAAACAAAAACCATTTACCTTTCTCGCGAGATATCATTATCTTCGTGCTTTCTTAACACAGGCGCCATATTATTATGTTCACCGGCTGTTTGGCGTGCCTTCCAATTTTCCGCGTGCGTGCAATACACGAGATGTGTAGTTCATTCCATGGTGCGTCCGTAAGTTGTCCGCGCATGTGTCCGTAAATAAATAAACAGGGCTCTTTGAAAGCAGGCTTCTCCGCAGTAGAACTCTGTTTGCGGTGAAGTCCGCTTCTCTGAATCCCCTTTGTTTTCCGCGTTGAAAGCCAGCGTTGGTCCGGAAACGGCAGGCACAGTGGGCGATCGAGTGGCGGCGTTCTGAGCTGTACTGATGAGCGCCACGCTTTATCGCGGTAGAGTGGTGTTAGAAGCGCGACGCGTGCAAAATATTACTCGCATAGCGAGAAGTTGCGAAATACAGCGGGGAGACGATCTTTGTGCTTGTCGCAAGGGCGAATGTTAATAATGGTGTCGAAAGTCAAAGATGAGCCGGTTGTAGGCAGAGGCGAGAAAAAGGTTACTGGAGGCACCGCAATGAACCGCTTTGGGAGGGTGCATCGAAATTATTACTGCAAGAGGACCATGAAGTTTATCACCTACCCATAAAGTGCAAATAATTAGGAAATAAGCATCAGTCGTTTTATTCTTGTTTAGCGCTTTGCATTTGCTTATCATCGAACACCTCAGAAATTCTGGGCAGCGACCTAGGCGTCCGTGACTTGACAACCAACTTTCAGTGGTCTTTTCCTTTTAAGCGCATAGCTTGCAGCCCAAAACGCGTATGACGCGGATAATTTATTTATTTATTTATTTACTTATTTATTTATTTATTTATTTATTTATTTATTGCTTACAGAAGACTCAAGAGTTGTTGCCTAAATTTAAAGGTTCGTACGTGCCGCAAATCTGCTGACAAGAGAGGCAACTTCAGTACAAAACCTCTGATACCCAGGCCCCAGCTCGTTTTCGAGAAAGTTTAATAATAAAAGAAAAACGTCATGCGCTAGCGTAATAGCCCTGTGTTCAAGCAGCACCTTGGAATGGTTGAACCACATTCAACGTCGCGAATGCGAAAAGAAGAAAGAACAGGAACAAAAATAAAACGAAACAAGAAAGCCGCCCAATTCACGGAAAACTGCAAAACACGTGCAACCCGTAGAGAAGGAGAGGGGAAAAAAAAGGGACAAGAACATATCGAAACAGAAATATACATGTATAAAGGGGAAAAAAAGAAAGACGACGAACACAACGAAGTAAGAGATGGCTTGGCGGATGCCAAAGATGTGACCGCCTAAATCTGGCTCCAGTCCCGGAGAAACGGATTCCATTCGCCGCCTGCACCACCGCCGACGGCAGGGTGCCTCTCTCTCTCTCTCTCTCTCTCTCTCTCTCTCTCGCCCGAGAAGAGAAGCTGCGGTAGCGTCTACGCCGCGCAGCTGCAGCGGCCGCTTCGTTCCGCCTTTTCGCCGCTCGCGCGTCTCGAACTCGAGCCTTCATTATTCACTCGGGCGTCCGCGCCGCTCCCACGCCTCCCACCGCACCGCTCCTGTAGTGAAAGCGCGCGAAGAACGCGCGCGCGCGCGCCCTTGCCTTTCACGAGCAATTTCCCCGCCGCCGTTTCGTATCTCCGTCACTTCTTTGTCGTTCTCGTTTTTTTTCCCCTCTTCTGCTTCTTCTTCTTCCTCTGCGCTGTTGTTCCTTGCTATACACGTCGTCTGTGCGGGATGTACTTACTTTCAAGTAAGGTGCATAACTTTAGCACCCTTGTTAACTTTCCGCCCTACTGCCCACCCTCCTAACCCTCCTCGACCGCCTCCCCAAGTCTTCCCTTTCTTTCTTTCGTTTTGCCACCTTTCCGCTGCATCTCGGCATAACCCGTTTGTAATTTTTGAATTTCTTTTTTTTTTTCCTCTCAGATAATTTAGGGAAGCTCTCTTTAAAGATGCACTGTCGCGCAGTTAACTGTGACTGCACTTTTTTTTTATTTGTCTTCATCTGGTCGTTCTGCTCCCTCTTTCCGTTTTGTTTCGCATAACGATCTCGAAACATCTTTTTGTTTTGTTTTTGCAGTCGACCGTCGTAAATTACTGTTAGAGATATTGCGTCATCCCAGAGAGTTAGAAAACAAAGAACGACCGTGACTTGAGGCCTTCAGCGAACTTTTACGAGACGTACTGAACATCTGTATATAAGTGCCTGACTTCGGTAGTCTTGGGGCACTGTTGCTTTGTCTGACTTTGCAGTCTTTGTCTGACTGACATTTTCGAGCCGCCGCACATGGTTGAGAGATTGCGCCATCTTGCAGAAGAAAACGAAGAACCTTCATAAATTCAGGCCCTCAGTGAAGTTTTATATGAGGTACTCAAGGTCTGCTTGTAACTGACATAAATGTAGTGCGTGGGTGCTTTTTCGTTGGTACGCTGATTTGCTCTATAGGCGACTAACATCAAGCCAGTACCGCCGTAAAATTAATTCCACGTCTTTCTCCTTCGTTTCCCTGCAGATCTCAAATTGTGTTCAAAAAACACGTGCTGCTTTTAATGAATAGCGCTTTTTTTAAATATCAAGTGCATACGATGAAAAACAATAGCTTGGTCCTTAAAATAAAGAGGGGCCAGTCTCCTTGATGATTGAAATGAAGCTAAGACAAGGAGATTGATCCGTCTTACAACGAGGTCTCGGTGCGTAATTCTATGGGGGGAGGAGCTGATGAGAAGAAGAAGAAATATACAATAGGTGACAAAGAGGCGAAAAGAAACAAAGAAAAGATAAAAGAAAGAAAGAACGGTGTGTTCATATCAGAAGAGCTAATAGAATTAATTGTTACTCTGAACGTTCGGCTACTGCAGCACGCGCAGATCTTTCGGCGCGTGTGCATGTGGCAGCTCAAGTCTCTGCATTGCGGAGATGGGGATCGCAAATCGCACTATGCCTAATCTCACTTTCATCAGGACATGTGGCCCGAAGACCCTCGAACGAATCAACCAGTTGCAATTTTAAAAGAAAAAAAAAGCAGGTAGGCTCAGACCTCCAAAGAACCTCAGAAAACAACGGTCGTTAACCTACCTCGTTGAACGCCACCCCGCTTTTTTTTTTTTTTCGTTTTCTTGTCTCCGCCCAACAATTGTTTTCAAGGGGTCGTTGACTCGGATACCCGCGCATTCGTGCCTCGGGACATACATGTAATGCGCGTAGACTAAGCGTATAGCTTTGGTACTTCAGCCACGTTGGTAGCCAGAATAACGCGTACTTAGCACGCCCCAACGGCACAGTGCGTACAAAAAACGATAACAAAATATTTCGTTGTTTCGATGCGTTTACGCAGTTCTGCAGGTTTCTTTTTTGCTATTTTGCGTTTGTTTGTTTGTTTGCTCTTTATTCGGGTGGTGGGGCGCTGTTCGAGCGGTGCCAGCAAAACGTAGCATCAACGCTGTGTTGGAACTCCGGGTCATGACCCGGACATCGGGGAACGCCCACCACCGGTCGTGCCGGGGGGCAGAGAGCCGCGAGCTGCCTGTTTCGAGTGCGTAGCCCTTCCCCGTCTCACAATTCACTCAAAAGGCAACTCGTCTGGCCCCCCGGCGCCGCTGATCAAATTACGCGCCTTCTCCCCTCTCATGGATATTTATTGCCTCGTTGCGAGTCGAATCCATTTGTTTTCCTTTCTGCAGTGAATGACAGCGGGGTAGGTATGCGTGCGCAGCTATCGTTCTGGTTGTCGTTGTTGTTGTTGTTGTCGTTGTGCTGCAGTAGCTTAGCCGACGTTGAGGAAGGCTCCGTGGCTCATTATGCTGATTTACCCGAGCTGCCTGTGATTGTGAGTAATGTGTATACATCCTCTCGATTGTCTCGTTTTCTCTACGTTCTGTGTTTGTTTGTTTGTTTGTTTGCCTCTAAGGGTGGTTCATACCCAAAAATAGTGGATTCTTATGCGTAATTTTCTTTCTATTCACTGATGCGAGTATTCTCTAAACGTATTAACAGCCATGAAGTAGTCAAGAAGAAAAGAAAAGGAACACGAAAGAAAGACAGGCGCTTTTCACTGCTAGCATTGCGCGAGGTCTTTTCTGTTAGGCGGTAGTAATTGCGTCTATTTCATTTCCTTTTTTTTTAATTCTTCGCTTTTACGGGCCAAAGCCACGACTTGATTATGAGGCACGCCTTAGCGGGGGACTTCGGAATAATTTTGACCACTTTACCTTCTTTATCGAACCGATCAAAACCTTCAGGCCCTGGCGTGGGATGCCAGGGCATGACGGCGTGGGCACGTGACGAAGTGGCCATGCCAATCTTATGCGGCGACGATTCAGAATTCGCGGGCTGATTTTCCTTGCGCTAATATGGAGGATGAGGAGGAAGAAGATGGGGTTAACTATACACGCATCTATTTTTGCAAAAAAGGCATGCCGACCCTAGCGTGTCCCACCAGCCGAGGGTCACAGCTTAAGCGCGTTGCGGCTAAAAAAAAAAAGAAACAATGCCACTGAGTGACATGGGGCGTAAGTTTGTCATGTAGCGCTAACACTGCTAGGAATGACAAACAAGACGACTAAACGGAGCGGAAGTACCACGCCTTTACTCAAACAAGTTCACCTCATACTCACCAAGCATTCAAGTCCTACTACAATAAACGATATAGGTGAATATTATCGAGTACTGCTAAGCGTCACCACTGCTGGGAAAATTGGTCCGTAAGGAGCTTCACTATAGGGGGCAAAACATTCCTCTTACGAAAATGCAGCGCCTCTGCGGGAAGATCAAGTCCTCAATGTTCGCGCACCAAGACGCTCTACATTTCATCGCGCTAAGGAGAGGGTGTTCGCTGTTAGATGAACTCTACGCTGTTTGCACTGTACCAATCTTCAGATCATAAGCCTCCCTACTGCACCGTATTCGCACGCTGTCAGCGTCAACTCCGGCGTGGTGACATCAAAACGGGAGTGTCAACACCACCAGTGTGTTCGTTTTGTCACGGTGATGATGATGTGAAATAAGACTTTATTCAATTGAAATACAAGGGGAGCTTCGCGGTTTGGGTGGATCCTCAGTGCAGGGGTTTAGTGGGAGAGGCCACTGTCTGAGCCTTATCGCTGAATCAGCGTTGTCCCGTCCAGGGTACCGCCCCTCAGTATGCAGGATCAGAGTTGGGAACAGGGGGCAGCACGTCGCGGATATCTGGGTGCGGCCTCACAAGGAGGGAGAGAGGAGGAGACGAGCTTTGCATGAAGGGCAGTTGGGAAGCGGTGGGCGGGGGGGTAGGCGGGGGTAGGCATGGTGTAGTTAGTGGTGGAGCCAGACATGCGAAGTCTGTGGCATATCTTAAGTACTGTATTGCATTCTACTTTATGTGTTGTACACGCAGTTTGCTTCTAAGATATTACAGCGAGGTATAGCTTCATATATATGCTGTGTAAAAATGTGTTCTCTCCGCCTGCCAGCAGGAACTGAGAAAGCAGGACAGGCCACTTTAATTACAGGCAGACTGAACACGATTGGGCAGGGACGTCGTATTCTCTTCTGTCATGCGCGAGATCTTTGGCTTTCTCTACGTGCCGCGTATTAGATGTGGCATTTGCCTCCCTCCAGAGACAGCATCGCCCCAATGCTCACTTAGCGGCAGAAGTGTCAGTCGAGGTGTGACTGAGTGACCGACCGATATCCCCAGTGGTCTTTCTATCCTTCTTATAATATTGCCCTTCCATTTTCCCTTTCTCCAGTGCAGGGTAGCCAACAAGCTCAGTCCTGATTAACATTCCAGCCTTTGATTTATCATTTGCTGACTCTCTCTCTTTCTCTGTAAAATTTAGAGGAAAAGTGTCCAAATATGTAGGCGCCTTTCTTTCTTATAAAACGTAAATTTTTTTTTCTCTCAGACGCCGTAAAACCCTCAAAAAGTATAAAAATATGTTGTTCAACCTAAAAGCCGTTCGATATTCTATTGAACGAACAGCAAATATTTGATCTACTGCGTCCAAGGAGCAGTGACCGTTGCATGACCGATGGTTCGTGAGGGGCTTGTAATGACGAGCCATTGCGCAGACGACTGATCGCTCTCACCTTCCAAATCGCGCTCGCTGCGATTTCTTTTAACAGCCAGAAGGTGTACGCATCACTTAAAATTCCTCCGAGGAAATTGCACCGCATCAGCAATACATAAAAGATGGGCGCTCGGCCGAAGATCAGGATCTCTCTCGCTCTCTCTCTCTTTATATATATATATATATATATATATATATATATATATATATATATATATATATATATATATATATATATATATATATATATATAGAGAGAGAGAGAGAGAGAGAGAGTATGAAGATCTAAGCAGTTTCGTCCGCACAGCCGTTCCTTGCGTCTGAATTCCAATAGGCCATTTGCGGCGGCAAACCGCAAGATTTCGCGCAGCCGTAGCAGCAAGAAAATCGGATTTAAAATGCACTCGCTGCGAAAGACGTCTCCGCCGCTAAGTGACTGGCCGTGGCGGCAGTTTCCATACGGCGAGAGAGCAGGGTAGTGGAGAGGGCAGGGCAAATCATTATTTCGAGCCATTACGTGGTTGTTTTTGCTCAACTGGCTCTCCGGCAGCCGGCGAGCCTTCTACTGGGTCGTTCTTGAGTGTCTGGCGCCAACTGGGATCGTACTCGCCGACTACGGTATTTCCCATATACGCATTTTAACTGCCGCTGGTCTAGGCCGTATCTGAGTTATTGCTGCATAACCATTTCACATCACGATCGTGTTTCTTTTTGGTGCTCCCTCTCGATAGTTCACAACCCTGAATGACAAAAAATAAAAAGGAGGAGAACAAAACAGAAAAGCGGGCGCTTTTCCATCGATACTACGATACTGCCATATGAACTGCGAGTTTCAAAGTCATATTGGTAGACTCTAAGAACAATGTAGCGCTCGCGACTATGGTCGAGCATAAGTAACTTCTTGTCTCATGCATTCCTCAACTTCGGAGAGTTATCCGACAGTGGAGTACGCTCACCTCGATTGGCCGCAAGCTGAATTAAGGTACTCCATTTCGAGGGTACTCAGGTATTCCCGAAAATTGATATGAGAATGGCACGAGCACCTGTTCTCGAAAAGTGATTCGTCAGCGCTCCTTTAGTTTTTAAGAGTGTGTATAATATCTGGCGCATACCTTGTCTCCTAGACACTAACGCTGTGATATGCTGTCCTTTTGTATCGGAGCTTTGCATGCCTTGCCTCCTCCCCCCCCCCCCCCTCGTTTCACGACAGCGCGTTTCTCTTTCAATCTGTCGCACTCGTTTCCTTCCACGCTCTCGACTCGAGAAAGGCTCACGTCTCCCGCATGCCCCGTAAACAAGTACGCCACTATCGAATCCGGAGGGCATTAGGCAGCGGCTGGCGCGTGCGGGGCGCGCGCACTCTTAAGAAAGGGGGGGAGGGGGAGGAGGGTCAGGACATCCCATTAATCATCTTCGCAGTTGAAAGCCGAACGCGAGCGTCCTTTCAACCACTACGCACTCCTGGCGCTGTGCTTCAGGCGCTACCGTTAGCGCGATCGTCTTCGCGTTGGCTGTTCGTTGGCCGATAAATCATGAACTCGGTCGGACCGGAGAAATCGACACGCAGTGGCGGATATCCTTAGGGGCGCGTCGACGCTCTTGGACCGCGAGGATTTGTGTACTCGAAGCTGAAAAAAAAAGAAAGAAAAAACGAGGTCGTTATGCTTGTTACTGAACGCGAACCCGTTTGAATGGCGAAACCCTTTTTTTTTGGGAGGCATGCTCCCTCTGGTCGTCTGCAGTTGAGTTGACCGGTCGGTGGAACGTATTTGAGGTATGTTCTGAGGCATGTTTGTTTTTCTCTTTTTTTTTATTCCCCTCCTCGGACTGTATTTCAACCCGCTGACTTAAAGCTAGTGGGTGCTATAGAGGCCCCGGCAAAGAAATGATGAATAAGTACATGTGTCAATATCGTGTCGCCGTGTTTGTGTTTTGATTGGTTAGTTTGCTTTCGTACATCTCCTGTGCAACATCATCTCTGAGGATTGTTTAGGATATTTAGAACAAACAAACGAACGAACGAACGAACGAACGAACGAACGAACGAACGAACGAACGAACGAACGAACGAACGAACGAACGAACGAACGAACGAACGAACGAACGAACGAACGAACGAACGAACGAACGAACGAACAAACAAACAAACAAACAAACAAACAAACAAACAAACAAACAAACAAACAAACAAACAAACAAACAAACAAATAGCTAATTAAACCAACAACATAAGTGAATCCTCAATTAACTAAACTTATTTACCTGCAGATCGTCGTGATAATCACAGTGATTCTTTTGTATGGTGCCTCTTCTTTGCACATTTCCAGCTCAGTAGGCCATTCCGCGAGAAGCTGTACATAAATAGTACTGATAAATATAAAATTTTGTGACCTAAAGCTGACACGACAAAGCAGTTCAGCACTACATGTACGCACAATACGCGTCTGCATTTTTACATCGAATAATAACAGGATATTTGGAATGAAATGACAGATTTTCTCCTCTATGGTTGCCTCGATTCTTGGAGATGCAAGGGAAAAGATTTTTCCCGCTCTCATTGCGGATGAGCTCCGCAAGCCTTCTCTGGGTAGAAAAATTGAGCTCAGATTGTTGTTCATTCAAAAGTGGTACGTGCATAAGAGAAGTAAGCGAAGTTTATTAAGGTGCGCAATACGCGCAAGAGAAAAGGAAGTATGAAAAGGTCAGGAATTTCCCGCTCTGCTATATGTGCTTGTATGTTAATGACGATCAGAACGATCAAGACAGCAGAGCTGATGGGGGGAAGCGATAGCACGCAAAGCTCAGGTCCATCATTCCTATTATTAGAGCAGAAGTTGTGCTTCCAGGCAGCATAAGCCATGCTACGTGTCACCTTTAAGTAACCAATAAACAAATTATTTAACGGATAAGCAACACCCTTCGCTCAATCTCCCTTTCTCTCTCTTTCTTTTTGTTGTTGAAGAAATTGCTCCCACCACACGACGCCCTAACGATTCACTTTCCGCGAATGGAACTCATCAAGTCTTTTTAGCCAGAATGAACGGTTTTTGAATGCCTAATCAGTTTATGTTTGCTGCGCCAGTATCTGCGAGCTTCTAATTTTCACCTTTCCCTGCATTTCATCATTTCTGTGTTCTTTAGCGTAAAGATGCTTTGCTATATCGCCATCAAAGAGAGAGCGATGACTATATATATATATATATATATATATATATATATATATATATATATATATATATATATATATATTGAGACGAGGGGAACGAAGTTGCACAAATATGTTGACAGCAAGAAGAAGGAGCGCGCGCGCCAAGTTCTCGAAAAAAGGAAAAAAAAAAAGAAAGGAAGGAAATAGAAGGAAATAGGCGAGGTCAAAGTAAACATTTCGACTGCAGCGCACCAGCTGCCGCGGCGTCGAGAGGCGCGAGTATCGATTCCGGGCATTTCAATAGTTCTCCGATGCCGAGGCAAAAAAGGGGGCAGAAGAGGAGCGAGCGGCACACAAAAGGACGCGAGCGCCGAGAGGAAGTGGGCGCCGAAAAGTTCTCCTCGGGGCTACGGAGAGGAGAAAGGGAGGAGGAGGAGGGACGCCGTGTGTGCAGGCACTGTGTACGCGTGTTTGCATTGAACAAAAGGCCAACGCGTCCGTTCCTGTTTGTAGGTAGCGAGCGCGTGCTTGTGGCGAAGTCTTTTTCGAGTTTTCGCGCTTCCGTGGTGCGGCGGCGTGCGCCTGTCGTCGCTGCCGACAAGAAAAGGAAAGGAAGAAAACGAAGAAAAAAGGAGGGGGAACCTGCGAGCCCCCTCTCTACTCTAGTACACGCGCTCCTCCTTTTCCTTCCTTTTTTTTTTTTTTGCACTACGGCGATGCATCTAGGTTGCGATGCGCGCTGTCAGTGCTCTTTTGTACGCGTTTCAAAGGCGGCGCCGCAGAACCTGCGTATAGGCCTGGAGAAGGTAACGGCACGATAGGGAAGCGCGCGAGTTGAAAATGACAGTTAAGGACGGCGCTAGGGATATTTAAATATGGACATGGGAGGGGGCGGGGCGAGGGCGCGTACACAGCTGTAAAATAGTGCAAGGTGTGGAATGTATTAATAGAGAGGCTGCAGCTAGCGCCTCTGTTGCCTTTCGATATCACTCCCTGTCTCGGGCTTGGCGGCACGGGTGATGTCAGTCTCTTCTCGGCATCTGGAGAGATATGTGCCGTTATGGCGAAGCCATGCGGTCTTTTAATAAAAATAATAAGGACTTTATTACCATATCCGTAGGCTTCGTACCGCACGCGAAGCGAGGAAGATAAAAGGGACGTTGCCACTGAAGATTGATTCTGCAATTGTAAAAAAAAAAAAGAAAAGTGTTTTTGGTTTGGGAACCAGAGTAAGCATGAAGGAAGAAGCAACGAGTGGAATCGGAACGTACACCATTGTGCTGATCGTTGCGCAAATGGGTGGTTAGGGCAGGTTTCTGGCACGTTGTCGGACATTTAGTTGCCTTTTTGCCACTCCTTCCAGCACAACCAGCGTGAAAAAAGAAGACAATTTGTATGTCTGAAGCAGCACTTTAAGTTAATTTGACTGTGCCCTGAAGAAAGGGGTTGAAACGTGCATTACAGCAGGGGAAAGATTTGTTCGCATACCTGGATGGCACAACTAAATCGTTCAATGTGCTAAATAGCCCCAGTAACACTTGGAAATAATAATTTTTTTTCTTAGAATAAGTCAACTGAAGAAAGGTCAACGTACCTCTTTGCATGGAATGAAAAAAAAATAAGGATGGAGATGTACAAGGGACGAATAAGTGGTTGGAAAACGCATTGCGCAGCTACAACGGTTCGGCGTCCGAGAAATTGGTACGGAGTTGTGAAAGTCTTTGGTGCGCTATTTGATTCTGAAAATTTCCGCACTTTTACTTGTGCTTACCATGGCGTAACTTACAATACGTATTTGGCGAACCTTGGTGAGAGAGCTAAAGGCGAAGAGAAGCCTCGTGGATAACGAAAAAAAAAATTAGATGTATGGAAGCTGATTCTTGGAGCAGACGCGAAAATCTTAAACGGATGGCCGTACAACTGCGCAACCACCTTTCCTTGACCGCCTCGTTCTGGGCGTCAGCGTTTCCAAGCCGACACCCTGAAGCGTCACAGAATTGAAGCGCTGGGTCTTACAAATGCCAGCGGTTATAATTATTGTTACAACTATAGTTACAGGTAAATGCTTTTCTTATGTTACGAAAGCACAGCCGAAGGGCACATGGCGAAATTTCTATAGCACATATTTAGTAAAGTCGCAGTAGGCACTCGGCAATACTTTATTATTCTATGGGCGCTGATAAGCACACCAGTCGCTTCTGTGTCCGACAGCTGCTTCGGATGCGGTGCATAGTAATTGAGTGGACATATGGCATTGCTGGCGTCCTTGAAGTTGTAATTTGAAGTGCTACATAGGCGCGGTTGCCGTATTCGGACGGGTGCGCAATTGAAGAGTAGATGTTTACTTATATTTAAGTGAAAATATATGGACCCTAGGAGGTCAATATTTATCACTGTATTGTATCGTGTCGTATCGTATTCTACCGTATTGTCTTGAATTCATCTTATTGAAATGAAAATAGATATAGGAGTCTATGCTGTCGCTTGCTGGTGATGGCTGCTCCCTTTTCGTTTGGGGAATGATATAATAAAAAAAGATGCAATGGTTTTAACAAGAGACGGTGCTGTGCAGTCAACATTGATCGCTTGTATACCGTGGTCCTCGAAGAATACTGAACTGAAAAAAGAAAATTACATTATGGGATTTTACGTGCCATACCCACGATCTGATTATGAGGCACGCCGTGGAGGGAGTCCACGAAAAATTTGGACTACCTGAGGTTCTTTAACGTGCACCTAACTCTAAGTACACGCATGCGTTCAGCCCCATCGAAACGCGGCCGCCGTGGCCGGGATCCGATCCCGCGACCTCGTGCCTAGCAGACCAACACCACAGCCACTAAGCAATACTGAAACGGCATTGTATTGCGCTGCGTTGTACTGTATTGTGCCGCGTTCTATTGCTTCGAATCGTTTCGTAATGCGTCACGCCCCGAATGATTCACAACGCTCTCGAGCCGTTTCAGCGGTGCCTCTCGCGACGAGTGGTCCGGCCGGGCCAGTCCGAGTACGTGCTCGGACTGAGCGGTGTCAGCGCCGCCCGCGCACGACGCGCATTCTGAACCGCCCCCCCCCCCCCCCCCCGCCGCCGCCCCCTTATTTCCATAAGCCGTCCCTTGTTGACATCCAAAATGAGGTCGCCGCCCGAACGCGGGGAATAAAGGCGCGAACGGTGTCGCCGCTTTCGCGTATGCAAAGCACATTTGGCTCCCTTTCCCCCGAGTGTTTGCCACCGAATGGAATTGCGCTTGCCACGCTGGTCCGACGAGAAGCGCGAGGTGTATAGTCGGGAACCGATTAAACGAGCGAAAATGCGCGCGTTGCACGTAGATGACGCCCGAACGGGAGAGAGCTGCTATTTATCTAACCGTTGACGACGGGTGGCGTGGCGCGAATCCTGAGGTTACACTTGTCTCGTTTCAAATACGAGCATTTGTGTGCATGCGATCATTCTACTGAATCGAACCTTGAAATAAGTCATCAGGAAATTAAAAAAAAAGAAGTAAACTGCGGGATTTAACGCCCAGAAAGGGCACGGTGGGCTGTGAGACGCAACGTATAATGTAAAGGTTCCGCACTAACACTTACAGCCCTGGGTTCTCTAAACGTGTACCCAGTACACAGCATACGCGAGCCTTTTCGCATTGCGTCCTCCGTGGGAATGCGACAGCCAAGGCGGGTCAACCTCGTGCGCCATCGCGACGGGTCAGCCGTCGCCATGAAAGGATGTGGTCTCTCCAAAATCTCTCCAAACGCCTTTTGGCACCCCTGTCATGAGTGGATAAAGCAGAGAAGTTTATTTATTTATTTATTTATTTATTTATTTATTTATTTATTTATTTATTTATTTATTTATTTATTTATTTATTGCAAAAAGGAACAGGACACCGAAGCAAAAGGCTGTCAGATGAGGAGGTCTATGTATATTGATTTTCTGAGCAGGTTTGCGAAATGCACTTTTGTCATTCTTTGGTCATTGAACAATTTCGGGACTCATTACGTCCTCTTCTAAAAAAAAAAGTTGTGCAGATTGCATGACACGCCTTACACGATGTTCAAACTGTCAGTTGCATTACTTTGTACCTTAACAGAGTCTTCGTAATTGGTGCGTTTGAGAACCGACATGTTTGAGCATTGTGAACGAGACGTTTGCTGAATACGGGTCATAGGTCGTTGCACGCTGCGGAACGAGAATAACCTCACATTTATCTCGCTCTCTTTTTTTTATTCTTTGCAGGTAAGAACACGACAGAGTCACGAGACGAGCCCACGGTCAAATAGGGAGCGAACGTAAGCAATATCGCTTCCATTCGAATTCGCCCTCAAGAGCCGTCCGACGATTTCGCTAGTATGCAAATCGTGTATCGCACATTAATTCATGCGCTCGAAACCGACGAACGCGTCGCGCGGTTACAAGCGAAGACTTCACTCGAAGCGAGCGCTGTCTGTTCCGGACGTTCAGTTTCTTTTTGTCTGTTCAATTGAACGAGGGGACTTAAGGGGACAACAGATAAGAACAACATAGATAACATAGATAACAACAAAGATAACAGACAACAACATATAAGGCTCCTATAACGACGAATTCGTGATAGGCAGCGAGAAAGTAGCTTTTGTGAGCGAGAAAAATGGCGAAAACAGAAAATCAGTGTGGTGCCACCCCTGTTGTAGGGCAATGGTAGCTGTCATGTGAAGTCAGCGCTAGCCGATTCACGGAGGGCGGAGTAGAGTCCGGTCACGTGGAGTTGTCGTCACGTGGTCATGCGTCGACTCGTCCTTTTTGGCGCTGATGGTTCAGGGTGAGGAGCAGCAGCAGAACTTTCGGCGGCGATCTCTTACGCAGCAAAGTGATGCATTGACACATAGAAAACTATGACACCCTTCCAGACGAGTAATATATTAATCTAGGTCGACGTAATATTTTGCTTTAGTATACCCTTTAAAGCGCCAAAGTGAAACTCAGACTATGAGGTGGCGTTCTTTTTTTGTATTCTAAGCAATTGGGAAAAAATTTCATTCTGATTAGTTAGATTTTTCTATCTTGATTTCTCTGTCGTCTCTAGCCGCACCTAACCATTTGCGGCAATTAAGTGGAAAGCTACGAAGATAAAACGAGGAAAAAGAAGAGAGCTCGTGAAAAAAGAAAAATCCCACGTTCTCAGCCGCAGTATATTTAGGCTGTGGAAAAGAAAACAAACATCTGATTCACAAGAGCGAGATAAGACAATATAACCACTCGGTGTTAAATTTCGCTTCCGCCCTTTTCTCAATCCCGCGTTCCAGCGAAAGCGAAGCCTTCCCACATGTAAGCTATACGCTGCGAATTCTGCAAAGTAAAATGCGTCCGAATAATCGTAAAGTACGACCTAAACACAACATACAGACATGATAGCGTCAGATTGTAATTTGAATATAACCGAAAACGTAATTCTGTTAGGCGGAAACTAGAACACAAACCCCTTGCAACAAAACCATCCAGATGGCGATTCGGTTGCCGGGAAACGTGACACGCAGTGAGGAAATCTTTGATTGATATCGCGTTCCACTCTTAAAGGCGAAGCTTAAGTGTCTTCCAAATTTCTTTCTTTGGCACAGCTGCCTGTGAAACATTCGAAGTGACTGGCGAAATTTTGCAGTATTTTTGTAAACACCGCACAGAAAGAAAAAAGAAAGCACGTGGCAAGTCCTTTTAGCATTTTCCCGATTGGCGGATGCTGCAAATTTGCATCACAAATGCAACAACTTGGGAGTAAGGTTGCTTCCCCTCTTAAACCTCACTCAACGTTGCACTCGATCGCCTCGGTGGCTAAGTAAGCGCGTCGTTCTGCACCTTCCGCTGCTGCCATGTGCGTTCTGCGCAGACTCACTAACTATGAGCACACTAACGCTCCTGCTGATCGAGCTGCATGGTGTGAGCAGTAAACGTCCTGCTAGCGTTGTCTAACACTTCACTGGGCGCCAACTAACGCCGACGATATCCCATTGGTCACACGTTCGAGCTTCATCTAGGAGCGGCACCTTCAACTCCAATGGCGCTACTCCACATCACGCCAACATTCTGAGACGCCTGGTAGCATGCCAGGGCGTTGTTCCTTCTGCCAAGCAGGAGTTGCTTTGCCTGCTGCGTCAAACCATGTCACGCCCGCGTGCAGTTATAACCCCGTCCGAAAAATGCAAGCACAACGCTAAACCTTATCCCGATCGGTGTCGATGCGCCGCTGTTTGGGCGCAACTGCCAACTTTCTTCTTCTTCTTCTTCTTCTGCTTCTTCTTTTCTCCCCGGAATTATAATGCAAGTGCCGCGGCCGAGAGTCGAAGCCGTGGACTCGGTCTCAGGGGCAGGAATTTTTAGTCACCGAGCGGTAATGGCTGGTACGTCGGCTCTATACCTTCGACATGTACATTTACCACCTTCCTCTGCAGTTCGTTCTGCGAACTGGGTCCCACATTCTTTGTTCTACGCGATAAGAATAGACAATGTTCTGACTGGTTCCGTTTTCAGGCAACCACTGTGGATGTTCGAGTGGAAGAACCAATGACAAAAAAAAAAACGAGCTATTGAATTTTTCTTACTAACTTTGACGTAGACATAAGCCTCTGTCTAGGTGACATCGTTAGCGCTAGAATCGCGTCGCAGCACAGTGGTTTGGTTTGGAATCAAGGAGAACTAAAGACATAAAAGAAAGATAAGAAAAAGTGAAAGCTGGGCTCTCTTATTTCTTTTTTACTTTGGGGGTGGAGCAGGCATGGAGCGGAGGCAGGGGTAGCATTCGCGTAGAACCAGCTTCCACTGTCAGGTTTCACAAAAACGAAAGCAAAGAAAGCACCACAGCAGCAGTACTCAGAACACGCGAAAGCTAGACACTACCAACTGGGCGTTGAATTCTTTAGAGAAACTGTCGAGTTAGTTTTCTATTTCCTTTATTGCTTTTTTTTTTCATTTTCACTGATCCACCGGAAAGCAACTGCCACTACACGAGTCGGGTTAAAGTGAAACCGTTAAACGACTAGTCACACGCGCGCAGGTAACTACAAAGAAGCAATATCCTTCCAAACGACGGCGTCAGAAACAATCGAAACAACTCGCCCTCTCGGAAAAAGACAAAACTATACAATGAAGAGAAAGAAAGGAAGAAAAGACGGCGCACCGTAACTAACGGTAACGAGAGCGGCGCAACACGAGAAAGCATCGGGACTGATAAGACGGCGTGCATGCTCAAGGCGTCGCCTAACACAGACACGCAAACAGATATCCAGGGGGCGGTCCAAAGACGCATCCAAAAGCAAAGAGCCGATGCAGCTTTCTTTTCCTCTCTCTCTCTCTCTCTGTCTCTCTTTGTGCTATTCAGAGAGCAAGGAAGGCTTAATCTCCGCATGCGGAGCGCTGCGTCGCATTAGCCTAAAAGCATCCCGCTCGCTTTTGTGAGCCTGGGTTGTCGTGTTTTACCGCTTATCTCCGTTATTTCTGCGGCACTGGACATTTGGGCCCGGGTGGACGGAGGCCGAGGATTCCGAAGCTATATTTACCACGATGCACCAACACACATGTGTACCGTGCTGATAGGCGCGAGCACGTGGGAGATATCGAAGAGCAAAGGCATCGCGAGCACGGAAGGACGTAAGACGAACTCGTTCCTCACACGTGCCGTATTTCTTTCTCCTTTTTTTTTTTGCGTGCGCTAACATTGATTGGAGAGAGTCGCTGGCGACGTTCTCTCTTGCCGCATCAATTGGATAGAAAGTGCAACCTGTCCTCTTGTATCGCAAATGCGTTGTTGTGAACTGAAAAAAATACGTCGCATGCTGCTTTCCTTTTTGTTATACCGCAGAAAACATGAAAAAAGAAGAGAGAAGAGAGTGAAAAAAACGTTAACTTCATGAAACGTAGCAAATTTTCGCGAATAACTGTTGTAAAATGTGTAACGACCACCATTCTCGTCACTGCAGTCTCTGTGGCTGTAGAGTTGCCAGGCTGTGTGAGTTATGGTTGCCTGCCTTGTTGCAGGTGAGTGGGTGGCGGCGCGTGCGGAGGAAATTAACAGGAGCCTGGCTTGTCACTGGGATCACTAGAGAGAGCAAGAAGTGGGCAAGGATGAGCAAGAACCTGAACTAAACAGGGTACCTTGTGGAGTAGACAATTATGCGCTCTTACTTAGCTCGGATAAACACATCGCAGTAGACTCGGCCCTCCATGTGCTCCTTGTAAGCCCTGTCCATGAGAAACGTATAAAAAAATTTAATCATCGGGCTTTACGTGCTAAAACCACGATCTGATTACGAGGCACGCCGTAGCGGGGCACTCCGAATTAATTTTGACCACCTGGGGTTCCTTGACGTGCACCTAAATCTAAGAACGCAGGTGTTTTTTTTTTTTGCATTTCGCCCCCATCGAAAGGCGGCCGCCGTGGCCCGAATTCGATCCCGCTACCTCATGCGTAGCAGCGCAACTCCATAGCCACTAAGCGACCATGGCGCGTTGCGTGTAATAAGCTTACCCCGCAGAATAAATGTCCGATAGCGAAACTCGGCGCCACTTTTGACTCATGCAGGTGACTGGAAGACACACGAGACATCACGCTCCACAACCTGCTCGGTAACCAACCTCTCATTAACCAAAAAGAAAACATATTTAGGCATTTCCGATTTGTAGCGCGTCAACTGTTGCAGCGTTGCTTTAGCCGTCGTGTAGCTATACTGACAGCTACCTTTCACGTAATGCCAGCGTTTCCATGGTTAAAGTGGCCTGACAGTCTCTCAAAGAAATATCACGAGCAGATTGGTAAGAACTTGTTACTGTAAAAACAAACGCGGAGCTAGGAAAGGTTTATGCCATGTCGAATGGGCCTACATTGGTTGCCTCGACCACAGGCACTGCTGTCAGCCGCAAGCAAATAACGTGCTCTCGCTCGAATAACTTCTTCGCAAAAGCTTGACTGAGTGAGTGGTTCATTATTGAGGGAGTTAAATATCCCGAAGCGGTGGGTGTTTAGCTCGCGATCATTCGTTCAAATTCCGGCGCGGCGGCCGCATTCCGCGGAGACGTAGCGCAAGGGTGCTCGTGTACCGTGCATAGGGTGCCCGTTAAAGAATCCCAGCTGGTTAAAATTAATCCCTATACAGTACCCAACTACGGCATGCCTGATATTCAGACCGTAATAGCATGTAAAACTCCGGAATATTTTTTTAAAGCAATGTGATGCGCACCTTAATCAAGAGATTATGATTATCGTTTGGCCACTTGGCGTTCTTTCAACATCACCGTTTGACGGCGGGCTAGCAAACAGACGTCGGAAAGCCAGGCTATAAGGGAATAGGCGTAGAAAGCGAGCGCCAGAAATGCGGCTGCAAGAGCGCCATTTCGGATTCCGTGCCCCCATGGGAACGACGCAGCCTTCGCAAGCGGGAATCGAACTTGCGACCTCGCGTTGTGCACCGGAACGCAAGAATCTCCGCCGAGCCGCGCAGCTTGGTGTTTCTCGAAACGCTCACGGCAGCAGCTGGTTCTGCGTCCGCGTGGAAAGCCCGGAGTCAGGAGGTTACGCGACACAAACAAACGGCATCCGGTGGTTCCCTACGTTAAGAGGGCGCACGCATGCATGTTTGCACATGGGCTGACATTTCGATTTCCCTGAAGGAATTATGATGGAAACGAAAGATTCATTCATGGGAAAGCCTCGCACGGTTGCGCGCGCAGTCCCTGCATGCAATCCGGTTGTTTCCGAGCGACGTTTCTGGCCGCTTTTTGTGCCCCCGAAGTAATGTTTCTTCGTCTCATCTAAGTTCTGCGAAGAGAAAAGAGAGATGAATTCTCCTGTTCCGAAGACAAGTATCCGCAAATGTGGTTCGATCTTGTCGTTCGCCGCTTGAAAAGCGGATTACTTGCGTTTTTTTTTTTTTGGTTTCCTCGGAAAGGCCGTCGCTACGGTTACTGCCTTTTTCATCAGCTCTTGCCGGAAATCCGATTTGGGCACGTTAATGGTGTCTACGGTGCCGCTTCGAACGCCATGAATTACATTCACCCGCATCAGAAAAAAAAGAAAGAAAGGAAAGAGATAAAAGAGAAAATAGGACTAGAGTAAAACACTTTCCCTCTTCATTCTCTTTCCGATACTTTTAAGCCTAGCTCCACGGTTAGATCAGCACATAACGCGCTTAGATTTCTTTACTTCGGTGTCTCGGTAAGAACGCACAAATTTTTTTGGAGCACTTTTGCAGCGGATTTAATTCTTTAACCTTGCTCTCGATGAAACGCGAGGGTGGCGAAGAAAAATGTCTGTTAGCGGCGCCGTTAACTCCCATTTACTTTTCGCTTTGTTTGGAGATCTAATAGCGGAGTGATGGGGACGCGGTAAGTGGGCCCACATCGACGATCGGCCGCTCCTGTGTTTTCTTTAGTTAAGTTAATTTTTCACTTTGCCGCGATATATGGGCTGTGGCGAGACGAGACAACAAAAGATGAGCCAGGGATATATACGCAAAGCAGGAATCTGACCGATTGATAGCAGAAAGAGAGAGAGATAGATAGAGAGGGAGAAATATAGACAGAGAAACGGATAAACGACCAGTTCGCTGAAACAGCACTTGAGAAACATGGCGCTTCAAGCAGGCGGAGTTAAGCGGACCGTACAGAGTGGTCTGACACAACCTGGTCCACGGCGTTAGAGCTGGTGAAGTACGTTGGTTTTATAGTTAGAAGGCACACTTACACTAAAATTCGACGTGAAACTCCACTGACATTATTGTGCTTCGTTGGCAATAGGTGAATGCGCCGCACTTGGTTATCGTTGTGCAGGGAGGTTTGAGCAGCAAGTGGAGTAGACGGGGGTGGGTGTAGTAGGCGGGTAGGGGGGGGGGGTAGGCTGCCACGCTTTTGCTTGTTAGCGCTTCCATGTAGGCAAAACTACAATTCGTGTAAAATGGTCTTTGTTCCACTTTCTCTCACTTAAAAATTTGAGGACGCTTAAGCTTCGCATTCAAGAGTGGAACGCGACAGCGTTCCCGTCGACCCGCCAAGGGGTGTAAGACAATGGGCTACGGCGCAGCGACTACGCGCCCCGCATCGGACGCGGTGAGCGTCGAGCAACGCAGCGTTCGGCGTGACAACGAAATGTGCGCCTGAGAAGCGACGCACGCCTGAGCCTTAGAAACAGCTCGTTTCTAAGGCAACACCGCGTTCACTAGAGGCGCTTTTGTACCGCTGTGAAACATCGAACTCGTGGCTCAGTGGTAACGTCTCCGTCTCTCACTCCGGAGACCCTGGTTCGATTCCCACCCAGCCCATCTTGGAAGTTGCTTTTTATTTATGAAGTGCCTGCCATGATTTATCGCTCACGGCCAACGCCGCGGACGCCGACACCGACACCGACGACACCGGCTTTTCTGCGACACGAGCTCCTTAACGCTATCGCGTTAAAATGTCTTGCTGTGGCATTTCGTGATCCATAAAAAGCGACTTCTCCTCTATAGTCCGGCACGTGTCACCCAATTACGTGTAACATTATTGCCCAACGTTGACCATAGTGCACTGAGCCTGTCGTAATTGGGTAGGCTGAACCTTGCGCACGCGCGAGAACTGTCATCGACGTTACGAATTCCACTATACATTCATTTGAATCTAAACATGCAGTATATAGGTGCGGCCTGATAGGCGCATATCACAAATCCCGTCACTTAGTTACTTTTTTTCTCTCTCTCAATTTCCCCCCTATTCCATGCGCATAGATGGCCAACTGGCCGTGGTTAATCGCCCTGCCTACCTTGCTCTCAATTTTCCATCGCTACATTTTGCAACAAAATGCGGCTGAAATCGTCCCAGTTTTCTTGTTTCTTTCATTTTGGGATAAGAATTGCAGACGTTACAACGTTATAAGCGTGCATCAAGAGCTCAAGTGACTTTACACCGGTTTTTGTCCGACCATTTAATGCAGCCTCTGCTGTATTCCGACGACGACCTCTTCACTGTGGGCTGCATGGGGTCTCAGTTTTGCGAAACAGGTTTGGCGTGTTCTGAAGGCATGCATATTACCTTCTTTCACTTTCTCTACTACTGCTAGTACAGCGCAATGCGCCAGGTTGAAGAGAACTCGGACCGAACGAGAAATGTCTAATTACTCTTGCTTCGCATGAATTAGTTGTGTCTGCAAAACACGGCTTTGAAGTTCGAGGTATAAAAATATTTTCTCGTGAACGTAGGGTGTAGAAAAAAAAAAATGGTTAACGTCATGTGCATGAAGTACAGCCAATTTAGGCGCTGCATTAGGACTACTTACACAAGGACAAATGGAATGTGCAGTACAGATCGAGAGTACGTTTCCTAGTATTACAGTATCCGCAACCACGGCGGCTCATTTTGTGATAGGTACAACAGGCGTGCGTCAGAAATGGTGGCACGAATAATTTTCATGTTGCAATACTGCTTGTTAACGAGCGGACATAACCAACTAATTAGCACTGGTGACTAATACATAGTTAGTCGGCGAAAACGCTACTACCGAGCAGAATATGAAGGAAACCTCCTGTGCATAATGGGCACATTTCTGGGTATTGGCCAAGTTATCGGGCAGGGTTTGCGTACTTCTGTTTGGCGGCGGCGTACTCGCCAAAAGGAGGCGACACCCTATTCGCATTCCGCGAACGGTGCTTTTCGTCACATCGAACGTACGTGCTTCCCCAAAGCCGCGTCACTGTGTCGCTCGCAGGAGCTGGTTGCCGTGACGGGAATTTGAGCATTTGAGGGAAGGTGGGTGGAGGGGGTGGGGGACCAGTGTATATGAAAGCAGCGCGAGTGTGCGGGGTGTCGCGGCATACTCGGCAGATCTGCGGCACGCTGAATGACTTCCGACGTGTGACAGTTTGGGGACTTGGCGCGGGGAGCAAACGGCGCGTAGACCGCGTAGCATCCCGCCGCTGGAGGTCCATTTCTGACACCTGTCGCTAAATGCACCGGGGCGGCGGGGTGCGGACTGGCTTCGGAGCGTCGTTTGGGCGCCTTCTATCCTCGCTGACTGCTTCGATAAGAGCAAGGACAACGCGCTCCCCTCATGGCGAACCTGCTCCCTCCTTCTCTCTTGGAAAAGTGTCCCTGTCTTTGGCCCTTGTGGCACCTTGCCGTCGAGATGTCCGTTTTTTTTCTTCTTGATTCTTCCTAAGACACTCATCATGGCCTCTGCCGCCGCCTGGCGCCGCGTCTTGTCGTTCCTTTTCGAGAATGTTTTCTATTCCTTCTTTATTTTTTCTCAGCGCTCCTTGCACCCGGCTTAACGTGCTGATGTGTTGTGATGACCGCGCAGCGCTACCGCTATTGGTTTTGTCGCGTCGATTTGTGTTTGCTTGCCTTTCTTCTGTTGTCAGATGTATTTTGCCCTCTTTGAGTCGCACGCCTCCTGTGTACTTCGGACCTCTGTTACTGGCACCGAGGAACAAATGTCTTCGCTGTTGCTTTTTTGGGCAACACCTACAAGCGGCGGCGGCGGCGGCCGATAGCCGCGAGGGAAGAGGTGTCCTGGCAACGCTCGCCTCCTCCCTCTTCCCTCCAACTTCTTCCTCTGCCGATCACATCCGACTGTTCGCCGCTGTAGCTGAGTGCCTCTTCTTGCTGCTGTTCGCGCAGTCAGAAGATTACACGTGACTTTACATGCTCCTGGGCCCAGTTTCTTTAGGCATATTTATTGTTTTTCGTTAAGATGAAATCGAATGAAACAGCGCCCTTTCAGCATCCCGGATTATGTTTGATTACCTCCCTTTATCGAAATTCGTAGCGTTTTCCGAAACGAGCTGATCGCAGAGAATGAATCGTTTAGACAGTTTACAAGTTGTGGAGAAACCGGCAACGATTACGCTCTAATAAACGAAACCAAGTTGAACCCATTTTTGAAGACTCTCCTTCGGGCTCTCGGAGGGCTTCTAATAAATGGGGGCTCCTAAGCGCAATGATGGACATAGTGTTTATAATACCGCAATAAGCTGTACGATATTATGTCTAATTTCATTTTGCCTAGGTTTTAGCGTGGTTTAGGATGCAACGATGGTTCTCAGCTCGTACTTTTCGGAAAATCATCAGACAGTTATTCTGACAAGACTGAAAGAAAACGACACCGGAAAATGACAAGCATGCCACGTTTCCTTTTTTATGTCGCACTCATTTAGTACTTCTGCATGCATTAGTCGCCGCTACGTGAAACCCTCGTATTCTGTGCAACGTGAAATTATGATTTCCTCTTATTAAATTTGAAGGAAATAACAATGAGTAAGCTCTTATCTGCTATCTTAAGGAGCAGAGCACACAGGCTCTGCACGGCAGGAACGCAGATCCGTTACGTTCAGTTTCCTTCCGCGTTTGCCGTGCCACGTATCCGTATTTTTGAAAGTGTCACTGTCGCTCAGGCCCTCCGTGTGCGTGCGCGAGCTCACCGAGGCATTCCTCCCCCTCCCTCCCTCCCTCCCTACATCTATCTATCTATCTATCTATCTATCTATCTATCTATCTATCTATCTATCTATCTATCTATCTATCTATCTATCTATCTATCTATCTATCTATCTATCTATCTATCTATCTATCTGTCTATCTGTCTGTCTGTCTGTCTGTCTGTCTGTCTGTCTGTCTGTCTGTCTGTCTGTCTATTCCCTCTTTCCCGTCCCTCGGAGTAGGGTAGCCAACCAGACGCATTTCCAGTTAATATCCCTGCCTTTGCTCTTTATTTCCTCCTCCTGCTCCTCCCCCTCCTCACTGACGTAAAGCCGCATGCATTAACTTGCGTTCGCGAGAACTTCAATGTGGCCGTTGAGCACAGAGCATTACTTCTTGACGGGAGACGCAAAACGGGGAGCATCCTTCGCGTGAACGGAATTCGAAGACGTCCGCCTTGCCCGCGCCTCTCAACCGTGTAGTTTCGTCTTACTGCGTTGCGCCAAAATACGTCTTTTGTTTGCTCTTTAGATGAAGTACGAGGAAACACGAATTCTCAGAGTGTGGCCACTCCTACGCACGGTAATTTGCAGCAGCGTCAACGAGCGCTGTGGCGCTATACATAGGAATCCACGCATTCTGGAGCTCGATATTTTTTAAAGGTGCCGTGCCGTGAGCGCACATTATAATTGAGCCACTACAGTTGCGAAGAGGCGGCGCCCTTTGTCGTTTAGCGAGGCGAGAATATTGAGCCATGCGAGGGCGTCGTTCCTAGTTTCGAAATCAAATTCCTTCCTGCATTTGATTTGCGAAGCGACAGCGTGTAGAATGGGGCGTCGACCTCTCACAGGCGCCAGCGTTAAAGTGGCTCGGTGATATAGTCCTATAATTGGCTCCAAATTAAAGTTCCTGCACCCACGCGACGTTCTATAAAGCATACTTCTGCGAGTTTGCATTTTCCGTTTATATACGGGGTGCCATCACGCATTGCGATATAACGGAGGGAGAACGGCAGTTCGACCGGTTCTTTGAAATTTGGCGCGGTATTTCAGCGATGAGGCGAAGTACTGCCGGAGCGAAATGCGTTCTTGCTATACTGGCTCATGGGGCACTCATTTTGACATTGAAGAGCCAATTTTGGCCCGAGCAGCTCAAGCTTTCACGTTGGTTTCTTTGTATATCATGGGCTCGGCCTTTGTTACGTCTTTATTGACGGGCTTGTCCTTTACTGAAGTGAGAGCAAAATGCGGAGCTTTATTCTACCTACACACTGGGGACAGTTATTCCGTTTATCGCCTCTGGTTATCCAGCACGCTACACGGACAACACGCAGAACATTATATGTCAGCCACATTATTACCCCAGTCGCGTAGCGACAGCTCTTGGCAACAAAAAGTGCGCGAAAGCTTTGGACACGGAGCTGTTACTTCGCGACAATGTAGCGCGTAGTAACTTTAATAGAAATTTGTTACTCTAATGAATATAGGATAAGGATATTTTGTACATGTCTGTACACTGAGCTCTGAAGGGAAGTGTTAGTGTTGAAGTTAGTGTTGAAGACACTTTAGGACAGCTTTCATAAAATACCGTAGTTACTCAAGTAAGACCCGCACTTTTTCTTTTTTCGGGTGTGCTTACCGTGTGCGGACTTTACACGAAGCAGTATTACGGTTACTGACTGAAGCCTCGAATCGCGCTCAAATGGCTACGCAGAATAACGCGACCACTTGCGGCGACTATGAGCACATTAAATTCGCCGACCGATTTTTACAGCGAAGCTGTCAGCCTTTCGCTGGTCGGAATTTTTCGTGACCGTGTGCACACAAAAAAATGTGCGCCGATCCTGGAGACAGTGCAAAGAAGCGGGAAGGGCACAGCGCACTGCTTCTCCAAGAGCCGTCACGTGACGTCGTCGTGTGACGTCACCTTTGACGTGGTGACGTCACCGGATTACGTCATTAAGCGATATCGCCACGGGACGATGCCGTTATTCTCGCGTATTCGAATTACAATCCGAAGCTGTCGTGTCCGCAGCTTGCGTGTAAGTCGTGCTTTACGAATTTTCTTACGCAATTTACTTTGAGGAAGTCACTTAGTTCAATAACGTACTTGTTGCGCTTGGCGGGGGGCCTAGGCGAATGAGGATGCATGCTGCACTTTCTTACACGTGCGCGCGCGCGTGACGTATGCGCGTACACAATATAGCTGTTCTTGATCAGTGGGCCATCGGGCAGTGCGAAAAAAAAATAACAAATCGCGACGGTATAATCGATGTCGTCATTTTTTTTAAAGCGTCAGTAGAGCGGGAAATTCGCTTGCGGGCCTTAGGTTCAGCGTAGGCTTCCAGCAAAATAAATATTACTTCAAATTTCGCGATGGCCCCGGCCTGCGGCTGCGCCATCGTGCAAGCCCGGCGTGCATCGCGGGTCGTCGTGAGCAGATGCGGAGCCCTTGGAGTCGCGACATCTTCACTTTAGGCTGTGTTCTGAATGTTCCGTTCGGAGAGTTATTGGCTTTACGGCCACGTGCGAGTTTACGTGGTTCCCTCCAGTAAGCGACACACGAACTTGGTGGGCTTTCGCGGCAGTTGAGCTGGCTTATCGCAGGAGGACCGGAACTCCGTTTCACGCGCGTGGACCTTCGGAGCAGCCCGTCCGTGTGACCTTGGTGGACACAGATTACGTAGTGCTTTGTGATGAATGGGCTGTGGCTGAATGTGGCTGGATGTGGCCGGATATAAATACGCAGTGTTGTGTTTTTATATCATGGGCAAGTGAAGAAAGTTCATACTGCCCCTTGTTTCTCCTTCATTCGAGTTTCTCGATGCCGTCAGAAATCGAGATTTCAGACGGAGAATCGGTAACTATCTCTGGAATAAATGAACTAGGTCAGTTCAAGTTTTAAAAGAAACTTTAGTACAAGGGCCACATCCCATATAGGAATATACTGACTTTATGCGTGATAAACGCGGAAGTGGGGGAAAGTACGAGTGGGGAAAAGTGGGAAAAAATACGGAAGCGTCCTACAAAAAAAAAGAAAAAAAAATAGCGGACGCTCCGTAAGCAAACAAAACAGAAGAGCGAAGTTCACACCCCTGCGGCTGCTGCTCGGAAATACCGCACGTGTTCGCGAGACCTGCGCATGCGCGCAACCGCACAGAGAAGAGAGAGTAAAACATCTTTATTAATAATATTTGACTGGCGAGAGCAGTGTGGGAGGAACCCTGAGTCCAGGGTCCCTAAGATGATTCCGGCGATCGAATCTCGTTTCTCCGCGGTGGATAGATTTGTTTGGTTGTTTGCCTAAAATACAAGAACCGGAGCATATGTTTGACTCCGTTTCCTTGCGCCCTGCGACGCGGTCTTATAAATATCGTATGTAAATAAGCAATCTTCTGTACAAAGTGTAAGTTCATTACTTGCAGATGTGATTACACCACACGCCGTAAAAGTGAATGTGTCGGGCGCGGTTTGAACACGTTTGGCTATCACAGTGTATAGGCAGTTTCGCTCTGTGGTATGTACGAAGCACCCCATGGGACCGCGTAGCCTATTTCCCAATATATTTGCCCGGGCGTAACACAAGTAAGTTTTCAAATAAATTCAACATTCCTTTAGCACAAGAACTTGTCTTAAAGAACACTCCAATGCTGTCGCACATATGTGATCTCGTTTTGAGCGCGCTTCGTTGTCGCCGAAAGCTAACGTAATCGCATCGCAAAACGTAAAATTCGTGTTGTTTTACAGCTGAATGACAGACAACGTGGTGGAAAAATTTAGTCGTCGCTACAGCGTCTCCTCGCTGAGACGGGAATCGTACGCGAGTACGTGGGCTGTTTGCAAGTTACAGTGGTTAAGCGAAGTGGCCACGAGGAGGGCGTCAGAACAAACCGTCGTAGTCTCTAATTTATAACGCATGCATTTCCCTTCGCTGTGTGACTCATTCCTCGTCCCCCGTCGTCTGTTCAGAATGCGTGGTCGCAATTTCCGTTAAGGAATCTCTTGTTTTTCGACAGCCCAACAGTTCCTGGAAATAAACATCGAACGGCACTTTTCGGTTGCTGTCTGGGTTCGAGACCGTTTTTACCACGGCGAAAAATACATGCTCTGTATCGCTTAAAGCGAAAAGAAAAAAAAAAAAGGAAAGGATCAAGGAAGTGTCTTACAATTAAGATCGTCTGTTGAACAAACTGAGAAAATCGAAAGAGAAACAACTTTATTTAACAAATAAGTGCACACAAATGAAAGCCAGCTTTGAGAAAAAAAAAAAAAAAACGCAGCGCGAAATGCAGTTCTCAAGGCACCTGACCAACGCCGGAAGGCTTCCCAGCAGTAGACTAATTAACAAAGGGAAAATGAGACATCCACCCAATCGTAGAAATTGCTACAAAGGAAACGCATACGGGTTCCTCGAAAGAAAAGCCTCGCAGTCGAAGAAAAATTCGTCCTGGTCCGGGACTCGAACCCGGGACCACCGCCTTTCCGAGGCAGCCGCTGCATTTCAGTCTACATATAGACTAACGCAGCTTTCACGCTCCCGCAAGCGCGCATAGAGTTACCCCGCCACCACCACTTAGAGTCACAGCAACTCTAAGCACGCACCGCCCGCTACACCGTCCGTTCGCGCGCGAGATGACCCCCACGGAAAACCGCGTGCCTTGCGGCGGAGCTGCCTTTGCCTACCTCCCTGGCTTTTCGCGTGGCTGGTTCGGTATCTCGCCGGATGCCCTGGTTTAAATAGCACGGAAATCTGAAGGACAAATTAGCGCCTGTGAGCGTGCCTCCGTTTTGTGCACAATATAGAAATAAATAACGACATGACATCTGTATATATGGTTCTCCGTTCATAAGGGTCTCTAAAGCACGCGCAATTCCTAGTGAAATATCGCCTTATATTCGCTCGGTTCGCTTCTGTGATTGCCCGAAATTTCTCATATATTGGACCATCCAATTATTGAGACACGGCGTGGAGGCCGTGTCTCTATTTTTGACAAATCCCCCCCGTCAGTGGGCATTCGCCACCGCCGCAGCACAAGGGACGCAGAAGATTTAAAAGTACGTGGCTATGCAACTTCAACGTGTGTCTCAGCTCTACGTATGGTTTTTTTTCGTCTTTCTTTTGGCGCCTTTCGTTCGTTTACTGTAAGACGCAAGCGGGGTATTGGCTAAGAACAGCACCTTGAAGCCGCGTGATTGTCGCTTCGATCCCAGCTATACGTGCTGCGGTATCCCCTTTGCTTTTATTTTTGCGATTCCACGTGGCGTGCCCGAACCAAAGCGTAAAGAAGGAACTAAAACGACGATCGGCCCCGTTTCAGGACTCATAACTGCCACTCGCGATGAAATTTTTTCTTTCTCTTTTTCAATTTTCAAATGGGAATCAGAAGGGCAATGCCGGAGAGGCGGTGTCGGCGCCAAGTGAATGACTTTCACCGGGGCAGCAATTTTCCGAGTGATGCTTTCTTCTTCTTCTTCTTTTTTTTCATCTTTTAACTCCAATCAGGCGTACAGCAAGTGATCCGTGGCGGTGCAAAAATAAAACACGACCACAGAGGTGGCATGACCACACTCAAGCAAACGATCTTTTTGCGCTCTCGTTGCAAACAAGTACCGTTATCCGGTAATGGGCTCAGGCCCGAGATATGGGGAATGCGCCAAGCGCAATTCGGCTAGCAAACGAAAAAAGAAGAACAAGGAAAAAAAAGACCAGAAACAAAACCGACAACGTTTAGGCTTTTACATGGCTTCATTGTGAGCGTGCAAGGCTTCTTTCGCAACCTATGTAAATGACATGAGTGCAGAAGCCTGCGAATAGAACTGGTGGATGATGCGATGAAATGTTGGTTGAGGGCTATATGCATCCCCAGGCCATCAAAGAGTAAATCAAACGAAATTGAGGACTAAATACAAGTAAATACGGGCAAACATTCAAAGATTTTGTCCTCTCTCTCTCCCAGTCGAGCTTACACACAATATGCCAGAAGGCACAATATAGAAAGACCGGAGAAGTATTTCAGTTCAATGGTGTCAGCGTGTACACATCTTTCAGGAGTTATTCAGATCGCGAGGAAGCTCTTCAGATGCCACTGCAGTTTATCCAAATTTCGTACAGAACATCAAAGAAGGGTGCTCAAGATTGCGTGAAGGCATCTAGACATACCGCGCATTTGTGGGCCGTCTGCACTTCGCTGTTGCTCAGTCACAATATGTTTGGGAGTTTTATCCTTTGCGTATACTATGCTGGTTTACTGAATAACGAACACCAGGTGGAAGCAGCGCGGGTAACGGCATCTCTTGCTGATTTGTTGAACTACAACATGTTAGGCACGCTTCTGTGTCGCATCAATGATCTAGATGAAAAAGAAAAAAGGCCGCTATAAGTTAATGATTGCTGTTGCTGACGTGTTTTCTTAAACCACCAGCTAAACAGAACATCCTCGTTACAATTTTAGTTTTGCGTGCTCTAGTTTAACGAGGAGTCACCGCTGAAACATGGCGCAAACCAGTGTTTCCGCGTCTCCGGTATTCTAGTATTCCGTAGTGGGTAACAGTTCACGGGCAGGCTAAAAAAAGTCAGTACTTTCTACTGGATTGGTTTCCTTCTTTTTCTTTTCTTCTTTTATTGACCCGGTGTAATAGGAGAGGTTGGCGCCTTTAGGTGGCACCACCTACTCGTCTTTGCTTGGCAAAGTAAAATATTGTCTCAAGATTTGTAACAAAATGCAGCGCAGGAGAATCACAAAAAACAGTCAGTCAGCAATATGAAAAAGTTCGGTACATGAGTCCAGGGACCCAGGGAAAGGAAACATCTATACAGTTTCATGTGTAAACACACGTGACTGGTATTGTCCGACAACACAAAGAAGTTCAGTTTCACAGATAAGTGCACAGACCGTAAGTGTACATAACATAACCGATACGGAACGTACTACATAAAATTTTGACAAACTTCCAAGCACAGACTTGCACGTTACATGTATCGTTCAGCGGACACTAAAGCTTAATACAGATACAAAGTACTGGTATTTTCTTAGAAAACTTTTAAAGCGGCAAGTGCATCTCTCTGAAGCCCTACTCTTAGCCATGGGCCAAGTATTTCTTTTTCAAGGTGAATGGTCGTCGATCTGCCCTCAAATTTGACCTGCCCTCAAATTTCGTCTTGCAGTTTTGTGCCTTGGACAATCGAGCAGGAGCTGGTGCGCATCTTTTTCTGGGTGGCCACACGAGGACTGCGGACTAGGGGCCCGTTTAATCCTGCAAAAAAGTGTGCTGTACCGAATCGCAGGTGGTGCAGCAATGTCTCAAATTTTCTGTTATCTCTAAGCTTTGGCAGAATTGACAATTTTATCAATGGGTCCATAAAAAATAACTCGGAAACTTTAGACTGTTGATCAAACTAGATATATGTTGTGAGGCGACAAGGCAACCGTCTCGGGAGGAAGCGGACTTCACTTCATCAAAGAGGGAGGTTCAATGTTTCTTCATTGCTGTACGCCCGATTCGCAGATCTGTATCCGTCGCAGTGTTTCCAGGAATATTACTGTGATTTGGTATCCACTGAAACGCTGTAATGTGAGCCATCGCACTTCGTTTTGTGAGCTCTTTCAGCGCTTCCTACAATGACTAAGTAGTCAACAATTTTTTTACGCTTTTTAGTGAGGAGAGTGCGACTTGAGAATCACTACAAATGACCCATTTTCGCGCATTATATACTGACGCTACGAAACGCAACGCCGATAGTGCAGCAAAAAAGTTCAGCAACGGTGGTATGACGAATCTGGTAAAACGAACGCCGATGCAGAGGAATCATTATGGCACGATCCGTCAGTGTGGCGCGTGGATATACTGATGATACAAGATGCAAATCTGGTATAGTGCCAGTTGTTGCGCGGCTGTCGTGAACATGTCTCTCTTAGCTGTTATTTCCTCGACCTAATAGTTCAATTATGAATGTTGTCAGCATCCAGTGAGGACAAGTAATATCCGCTGTGTATAATTCAAAGCTAGGTAATAATGCTTTAGGTTTAGATTTATGAACAATTCCCGAACAACCTCGTGGATTTTGCTTTTACCCCGTTCTCTGAGGGCCCAGTTTAGTGGATGCCTGTCAGGTTGCGTTAAAAATGCGGTAAGCGTGTCGACAAGTTTCAACCGTACGTGTTACTGGAAAGGGCGGATGGCGAGCTTCAGCAACGACTCGAGGTTGCTTGGAGCACTCGAGACGTCCCTTGAGTCCTCTCGCGAGTAAACGTTGAAGCCTCTGCTCAGAAGTTTGCCACAAACCATGAAGAATAGGTGCGCAATAAAAAAAATTATTGCTTTATGAGCGCGTTATGTACTTGTAGTAGTAAAGCGACTGTTCCCCCCATGTCGTGCCGGCTATAGTCGGCGAAGTACATCAGTAAATATGTTACCTTGTTTCTTTACTGCACGGATGGGTGAAGTCACGACAGTTGTCGGTGGAGAATTACTCCTAAAAAATTCTTTTCTTTCACGAACATCAATGTTTGCGCTTGAAAATTGAGACGAAGTTTCTTCAGGTGTCGTCGAGTGAAAGGTGCTTTTTCAAGTCGTCGACGGAGAAAAAAAACTAGCTAGTGAAATAAACGCGCCTCTCACCTCAAATAGGTATAGTTTCATGTTACCTTGAACGAGTTTACATTAAAGAGAAATAAAAAAAAACAGCATCAAAGTAAAAACCATCTTCTTGGGCACAACTACAACTTATTTGTTTTAATGTTGGAGTCGGATGTCGCAACAACCGTAAACCATTTCAGTATGCCGCTGCATCCTACGCGTAACCTGCTTTCGCCCGAACAGCATTTTAGTGCGAGAAGTCCAGTTCTGTACTGGCGCGATGCAGTGCGAGTCTTCGCAGGGCGTGTGTGGTGCAGGTGTTTTTCACGACCCGTTCTTCTTCAGCTTTCTTGACAAGAATAATTATTCATGCAGAGGCACGTTCTGAAGCGGGATTCGCTAACCATACGCTTGAGAGCATTCTTAGTTTTAAAAAAACAACAACATACGGGTCTGCTTATCCTAAACCGTGTAGGTAGTTGGCGATGGTTCGCTTAAATATGCATCCGCCACACGTTTTCAGGAGTTAGGTTTACCTTAACCATCATTTTAAGCAGACATGAAACAACGTTCGGATAATGCGAACATCGAGTAAAGCGTGTTCGCGCACGCACCACACTTACGAACACGGGAAAAATTAATGCTGCGCCAGAAAGGAGCACATCTTCGGAGCAGGTTTCTACGCACAATGTGTTATTACGAAATCTGGCGAAGGTGTAATGAGGTACAGCACATTTATTCTTAGGCGAACTATTTTGTTTAAGATGTCACAAGATGGCGACAACGGCGGGGAGTGTGATGGCGTTTTTTCTTTTTTTGCAACTCAAGCGTCCGTTCAATGGCTTATCGCACTAAGTGAGGACTAAATGAAGACTTTGGGCTTCACTTAGTCGCTTAACTAAGTTCACTGAGCTAAGAGAACAGAGGGACAAGAATGAAATGCAGAGACCACCTTGTGCCCATGTCTGTCCCGCCCTGCAACCGAAAGAATGTTCGACTAGCTAGCCCGCAATACTGCGTTCGGTGAGGACACTGCGAGAGGACAGGCTAGCATAACACAACAGTACACACCTAAAGCTTCAGAGTGGCCGAAAAAAGGCACCTTTAGACAGTTTGCAACAAAGTTCAGAATAACTTTAGCGCGGCAGGCGTCAGTGCGGTGCTTTGGGAAAGACACCCGCGATAGGCGTTTTGAACCAAGTGGTCTTTTTTTCTTATCTCCTTCCTGAAATCGGCTGCCACTTTATTTTTGTATTATTTTTTTATTTTTTAAGGCCACCACACTATGAAAAGTGGAATGGTGCAGCTAGTGAAAATCATAGCCATGGTGGAGTGCTTTCCATAATGATATTAAGAGAGGTGGAGCCACTTTCTGTTCGGTTTGGGGGTTCGCCATGTTTGGAAGGCAATAAATCATTTCTTTTACCGCTATTTCTCAGTTTTAAACTAAGCAAACTTCCGCCCGAAAAAAAAAAAAACAGAACCTTTGAAGTGTTAAAATGTAACGTTGCATCCGGCAAAACGGAGCGGCGAATATCGTCCATAAATGTTGAAAAAACGAACAGCAGCAGCAAGAGCGCCCAAAATAAATCTGCCAAATAAAGAAAGTAAACCGATCCAAGAGCGACGTGTAAATAGGGAGGCTCAGTTACCGGCCGCCACCAGTCCAGTATTGATTTCAAATCGGCGGTGGTGCAGGTGACGAGAGAGAAGGGAGTGGAGAGGTGGAAAAAAGAGCAAGTGAGAGAGGGGCTAACGATGTGCTCAGAGAGCGCTTTGCCGTTTATTTTCGCCTTTGCCATCCTGTGTCTTTCGCCCCTACTTCGAGCACTGTGCTGTATATGCTTTCAGCTGTTCATTCTGACTTATTTGAAATCCGCTCGTCTTCAATAGCTTCATTCAACGTAAGCGTTCGTTCATTTGTTTATTAACGTTTATTTATATAATTTCTTTAGTACTCGTAAGCGAGGCGGGAAAATCGGCTTTCAGGTACGGATGAGAGATTACTGGAAAAGGTGTTGGGGATAAATGCTGAGATTCGGCACCGCTCGCGTGAGGGCAGTAGAACGGGACGAGATACGTCACCAGTGCAAGTAACGGAACGATTCCTTTTTTTTTCGTTAAGCCGCTGTAATTACGTCCGATGTCGATTTTCTTATTTTATATAAAACGGACATAGCTAAGCATCTCGAGATCAAAAACGTGTGCAATTATTCTTAACGCACCATCCCGCCCCCATTCTCTCTCACTGAACTACCAAACTGAACTGTAAGTTAAAAACGACGACGGAAATCCGAGGTGTTTTAGCACCGAAATGCCGCACGGGTTTCGGAAAGGAAGTTGGGCGATTTGCATGTTACGGTTTATTCCACCGAACCTCGAAGTGAAAACCTCGACTTAGCAGCTATCGCGTTGTGCCGCTGAGCACGAGGTAGCCGGTTCGATTCCTCGCATTCCGATGGGGGAAGATTGCAAAAAGCGCAGTTGAATGTACCGCCCTTTTGATGTATACGCGAAACGAAACCAGGTGACCAAAAGTGATCCGGAGCACCGCTACTACACAATATATCGCACAGCCTGCGTTTCATTTTGATGTTAAACTCCATATCGTGGTACTTGTCACAGCGCTTAGACATTACAATGTTATTCGTACTTTTAAGCAAGCGGTTTTGCACTCTGAAATTAGTACCTACTTGCGTTGCATTTAGTACTTGTGTTTGCATCCGCTTGTATTGAAAGCAGCTACTAGTGAGGGCTCTGATCGGAGCCTCCACGGCTGTAAGACCAGCGTGGTCCCTAGCTTTCTCACTCCGCTCCCAGCATCTCTCTTAAAAAAGCAAGTAAATTGGAGCGCAGGAGTGGAGAGCACGTGAATACTGGCGTTGTCTCTGGCAGGCCAATAAACAGGAGCTTTGACTGAGCGCACGTTCTCTTCAGCGGAGAATAAGGCGTCGTCGTCGTTGATTATGCGCGTGCTGCACGCAATTAGGGAGCAAGACGCGCGTATAGGCGAAAGCGTGACGCATACATTCGGGGCGAACAGCGAGCCGCGAAACGAACAATAGGCAGCACAAGGCACTTGCGAACACAAAAAACGCGGCTCTTTTCGGCCGGTGGTGCTAAGTCACAAACAACAATCCGGAACGGCGGATCCCTCTGAGGTGTGGGGACGAAGAAAGGGGGAAAAACGAAAGACAAAAAAGAACGAATGAAGAAAGGCTCTCTCGCATTCAAAGAGCAAAACAGGGGGATGCAGATTACTTGGCTAGCACGGCGCAGGACTGGAACAGAACTAAAGAGAAAAGGGGAAAGGGTAAGAAAAGACAAATGACAAATAGGGAAAGCCTGTCGTGTAGTCCGCTACAAGCTACTCATTTGAAAGCGTTCAAGCGGCACTTCGCTGAAACGGCTGGGACAATGGCGGGCGCGTTGGCTAGACACAGAGGCAGGAGTGTAGCGCGGGAAAGCCGCCTTAAACAGGGGGACGAGAGAAGCTGAGTGGCTTTTGGTTCCTTTTGTCTTCATGGTTTTCGTGTTGTAGTGGTTTAGTTACAAATGCCGCGTGTTTTTCTAGTTTGTCCTTCCGCGTGGAGTAGGGCAACTTGTAAGGCTGATAAGAAAATAGATTTGAATTGCAAACGTACTCTATTGACACTGATAATGGGCTTTCTTACTGTCTTGTGTGGCTCTCATTTAGTTATCCTACGGTCAGGTTAAGCTTAGCAGCCCAGGCGGATGTTTTTTGCTGGCTAGATTTGTCGCGATGTTGGTCGGACGTTGTACAGAGCCATTTTTCAGGTAACGACATACAAGAAAATTTCAATCGTTCTCCGGCACATTCGGGAGCTCGTTATTTCCGGAGAAACAGCTTCAGCGTGAAATTTCGGGTTGTGAAACACGGTAAGCAGCGTTATTGCACTGATATGCCGGCCACAGCTGCAAACGCTTCAAGTTAAGCGCTAATTTCGTGTTGTCTGTGGAAACTTTACTGAATATGACTCCTGCTTACAAAAAGTGACCTGTGATATGAGTAGCTTAGGCGATATCTCGTCTTGAGTTTACCCATATTATAGCGATATAAAGAAAGAAGTTGTCGTGCTGCTTCCACTTTCTTGAGGCCTTCCGTCAGCGCCTGTAAAGCATGAGTGTGCCCGAATAAGTGCAGCTTATCGCTGCGTAGTCTCGCCACACAACAATAATTTCGATAATTCGCATCCACATTGTTTAGCGCTGCGTACGCCAAGAGCACAAGCTGCAGAGCGTAACGCCAAGAAGGGGGCCGCGCCACCGCTGCGAAGCTTTTTTTTATTATTGTAGTGATATGAGGACATGTTGACGCACAATTTAAAGTGCAGGCTACTCCTTAGCACTTGAATGGGTCTAGCCTACAACATACATGGTAATTAAGTTATGGCGTTTTACGTGCCAAAACCACTTTCTGATTGTGAGGCACGCCGTAGTGGAGGACTCCTTAAATTTTGACCACCTGTGGTTCTTTAACGCGCACCTCCATCTAAATACACGGATGTTTTCGCATTTTGCCTCCATCGAAATGCGGCCGCCGTGGCCGGGATTCGATCCCGTGGCCTCGTGCTCAGCAGCCCGACACCATAGCGACTGAGCAACCACGGTGGGTCAACATACAGGTTTCAAGATTAAACGCATGGATTTCCTAAAAGGAAGGGAACGTTGTTAGCGCACGCGGCCGAGATTTAAAATGTTACTTAGCAAAGATTGTTTTTCAAAGTATCAAGCAAGAAAAAAAAATGTGTGTCTGTTCTGCCAACTCCGTGGGCTTCCGTGCCCCTTTCTTAACAAACACGAGGCTTGTCTGTGGAACGCCTAGAGGGGCGTACGCTTTCTCACAGGAGTGTTTGTTCCTGACACCAGCGTTAAAGAAATGATGCGCATTCAGAAGTGACAGTCATTTTTACTGCGACAAATGTACGCAAATGAGTGTGTAGAGTACAGCAGAGTGGGCATCAAAACCGGAAAGGTCGGAACAGTATATGGCGCCAAACGGAACTCAAACCTGCGTCAAAATCCTAAACGGCGTAGTCATTTCGCCGTGACAGTAACGCTGCATGGCCACTCTAGCTGCTACAGTAACTTATGTAGCGGTGCAAACTTGTGACAGCGCACTTATCCGGAGCATTAAAAAAAAATAATAACGTGACCTGAACCGCGACACAGTGCACCAGGAAGAACGCAGTCCTGTGTTACACGTTCTCCGAAGCTTCACACTGCAGCTGTTTCTGCACTGCAGACGCCAAGCACGACAGCCCGTTCCTCTAGGTGTTAGGCCACGATCGCTTTCGTTTTCTTTGTTGCCTTGCTTGGCACTTTGCAACAGCAAATAACAAATTATTTTAAGAAAAGCGTGACACCGCGCTAAAGCGGGCACAAATTATTTTTTTTTCCCGTATCGATCGTATGAAATACGATCGATACGAAAAATAATTAAAATTAAATTATGAGGTTTCGCGTGCCAAAACCACTTCCTGATTATGAGGCACGCCGTAGTGGGAGACTCCGGAAATTTCGACCACCTGGGATTCTTTAACGTGCACCTAAATCTAAGTACACGGGTGTTTTCGCCCCCATCTAAATGCGGCCGCCGTGGCCGGGATTCGATCCCGCGACCTCGTGCTCAGCAGCCTAACACCATAGCCACTGAGCAAGCACGGCGGGTGATACAAAAAATACGAGCACGCGCTAGTGCTCGTGCGATACGAGCACGTGCTCAGTATTTCATACTGAGTACGTGCTCAGTATGAAATGCATTAAGCCACACAGGAGGTTAAGGCAGTTCCCGGTAAATTTATTTTACGTGCACCATACTCTCGATAAACGTTTCTCGCACAGGATTTACGTCAACGTCTGCATGCCCTCTATTTCTCTTTTTTTTCTCTCTTTTTCGTTTTGCATATGTGTCTTCCGCATACTGGAGAGGCCTAGGGCCATGATAAGTTCTGATTGTATGCCTCCCGTGTTTTCGACTGGAAGAAATCTGGTGCCGTATTGGTCTGGAAGGCCACTCCCTATGGATGGTACCCTGGAGGATGGCCCCGAAAGAAATAAGGGATATGACTAAATGGCGCCGATGGCTCGTCAAAAATAAATAAATAAATAAATAAATAAATAAATAAATAAATAAATAAATAAATAATGGATGCATTACCGTTGATGTGACCGCTCTTTCTTTCTTCTTTCTTTATTTTTTTACAGCGCAGCGTATACGTGCGTGCGCCAGTTTTCACTCGGCCATAGACTTGCCCCTCTCATTTCCCTTGCGCCACGACCAAAAGCCTGTCGGTTTCTCGCATTTTTTTCCTCGTAACAGCTAACGCTATGTGAGATGCTGCGTTAGGCTGCAACGTGGGCTGCGTGAGATCTACATACTATTGTCTGGTGATATTGTTTTGACTATGATGTTGAACGATAAGATAATATTGTACTGGTCTGCGTCCCTACGCTATTTCTTCATAACCTCTAGTCGCACCATTATATTCCCGCTGTTCCTGTGGAGAGAGAGAGAGAGTGTGTCATGCTAAAGCGCCACCAGTTAATACCAAACATGCCGCTTTCCTAAAGTTATTCCTGCTATGTTACTCTGGCTTCGTAATAGTAATAGACTACAAATTTCAAGCATACTTCTTTATTGTTGCGGTGACGTGCGAAGCAGGCGCCATCAAAGGCACGCTACCACATCGGCGTTACCGTAAAACAATAAACTGGTACACACACACACACACAGAGATATATATATATATATATATATATATATATATATATATATATATATATATATATATATATATATATATATATATATATATATATATGCACTGCCAGGAAAGTGAAGTGCTTTCTGTTTTCTCGAAGAAACCGGGATCCTTCAAAAGGTCATAGCCTCCGGTAGAAGTTAACGCTCCACTGAAGAAGTCTAGTGGCCCCCGCGGCTGTGCCGTTTCCTCGGGTCGGGCGCCGCTGCCGGGCTCCGCCGCTGTTCTCGGGGCCGCCGAGTGTACGAACACGCGCCAGCTGCGGCCCCTCGCGCCCTTCCACAACAGCGCGCGGCGAAATTGAATTCGCGCCGGGCTACGAAGGGCGCGCGCCGCGTCCTCCCTTGACAGGCTCGAAACGCGATTCGCGTCTCCCGGCCTTCAACCGCGGCTCCTGCATGTGTGTGCGCGTGTGTGTTTGTGTGTTGTTGGTGGTGGTGGCTGCGCACATAGGGCACGCGTTGTTCGAGTGTGTGCCTCTGGAGACGACGTCGTTGCTCACTAAGGTGGCCGGGATGCTTTATGGCTAGAAGTGGTATAGACCCAAAGGAACGAAAGAACTGGCCGGGAAAGAGGAATATCGAAGGCCTTTTGCCCGGAAAAAAGAACTCGTTGTTGGCCTAGGATGATGATGGAAACGCGTTATTAAAGAATAGAGGCTGTGCGAGCAGTCACGATATACCTGAGTGACGGTAGTGGCCTACACAGCAGTATCACTTAGCCAAGCTGTTCAAGTAAAAAAAAAAGAAAAAGACTGGAAGAAGCACACGGTGCGGGATACGAACTAGAGACCTGCAATGTCCGGTCGTCACCCCTGTGACTACCGAACACCTTATCTTGCACCGTCTTTCTTAAATTTTGTTTTGTTCTTGCTGACCAGATTGGCTAACGTTGGGATACGTACACTGTATTGTATTGCTGAAAGATAAATCACCAATTCTGCCGTGAGTGTACTGATTGTCATGAAACAAGCGGTGGGCACCGCCATGAACTTATACTTTCTGTTTTTAAAGGTAACCTGAAAGGAGATGTCTTTATCAGGTGAATGACAAGGAAGTAGATTGCATAAGCCAATAAAGACAAGCCTCAGGTAAAAGAAAAAAAATTATCCGTTTCTCCTGAATGAGAGAGAGAGAGAGAGAGAGAGAGAGAGAGAGAGAGAGAGAGAGAGAGAGAGAGAGAGAGAGAGAACAACTTTAGTTAAAATGCCTGCAGAGTCGTGAGATTAACTTTGCGATAGGCTTCTTGATCTTTCGCTCCAGAGGTATATCGCTCGTCACGCTCGGCGGTAGCTGAGTGGTGATGGCGTTGCGCTCCAGAGCTTGAGGTCCCGAGTTCGATCCCGGCCGTGGCGGGCGCTTCTAGGTGGGGGAAAATGCATAAGCGACCGCGTACATAGATTCAGGGGCACCTGGTTGGATGGTGGAAACTAACCCGATGTCCCCCACTATACAGCGGGCTTCATAAATCAAACTAGCCGCGGAATTTATGTACGTATCCATAGACCTCGTAACCCTAATAATGATACCCCCTCTTAATAAATGGTAATCACAACAATAAGACAGCACGAACATGTATTCACCTGGCGTTATAAAAAGAAAGTCACAAATATTGCTGCTACTGAGGAGAACGAACGAAACCCCTCCTTTGCGACGCAGAGTGCTTCTTCGTGTCCTTCGATGTCCCGAGGTGCCGCGCTTTTACCCAACAACAATTTCGCCACGTGACAGCTATCTCGGTCGAAGCGTCGCCGGCGCACACAACCTGTTTAATGAACGTCGTGAAACGTCGCGGCGCAATTTCACGCACGAACAGCTCCTAATGTTGCCTTTGACGCGGTGAAGGCGCCGCCGCGATAACAAAGAGCGAACTTGCCGTGCTGCTGGCGATCGTGATGATGAGTACGCGCGTGTCTCAAATTGCGCAGCCGCTGCTCCCGAACGTCACGGATACAAAACCCGCGGCCACACATTCACATAGTGGTGATAAGGCTGCCTGTGTTCTCTTGCCTGCGGAAAATGAAAGGACCTGGAACCAGAGAGCGAGTAACTTTCTACGGGGTAATGCCCTTTGTTTTACTGTTTCTTCTTTCTTTCCTTTGAACTCCGGCTGCGAACAAAGAGTACGGGATGGCAAGGCGGACCGAGTAAATGACTGCGCAGTGTAGGAGCAGTTCCGGTAATCGCCTTCATTACCGCTGATATCGGCACCTTGGCGCTCCGCGCGTGCTCTCCATAGACGGCGCTACTCAAAGAAAACAAAGAAGAAGGAAGCAGAAGAAAAGAAAAATTTGCAAAAATAGAAGGTGGACCTGCGACTCAGTACAAAGATTCTCACCTCCTGACAGACAATGGAGGCCATGAACTTCTTTTTCTGCGCGACAAAAAGGAGCGGAGCGTCTCATCGCGCGCGAGCCTTGGCGACGTCCTGATCTCCCCCTCACCGTGGTGCCCCGTGTGCTCTCCGGGGGGTAATAACGCCAGGGTCAGGACAACCTTGACACGCGACTTCCGGTCGTATCTTCTTCCTCACCTGAGCGCCGACGCTCGCGAACCCGCGCACCGAGCAGGTGACGGGACGCTGTTTCTTCTCTACGCAGGCTACGCCGCGTCATCCTCTGTGTTTATCCCGACCGTAATCGTCGCCCGTGCCCTCTAAATGCAGGTTAATAGTGAGAAACTACGAGAATGGAACAGAACCGTGTGGCTCCTTCTGTTTCTTTTTCGGGTTCAAACGGTTGGCGGTGAGGTACAAGCAGCAGAAGCAGTTAGCAGACGACCGCCTCGTCGTCTGGGTTCCCAATTCGACACGCCTGACGAGCCACCGTACGTTCGCGTTACGCTCTTCGTTCTGCTGCTCCCACGTCTGTCGTGGGTGTGACGGCGACGGTGGAACGGCGCTATGACTACAGACGGGTTGAGGCGCGACGCAGGAGTTTCCACTTATGGGAGAGCACGGAATCGCACGGGGGCGGCACTAGACGGCGGCAGCTAATTCCGAAAGATGTGGGTGCCGGCGCGTGCATTGACTTGACATGCGCGTAACGCGACGCGAGAAATAAAAAAGGGGGGGGGGGTGCACGGGGCTCTCACGTTCTTGCAGCGAAGGATAATGAGGGCAGAAAACGGCGGGTCTCCCCATCTTTTCCCCTTCAACCTTTCGTGTTCGGCACGCAGGTCGTCTGGGCGGGTATTAACGAACACTGTGCCCGACGCCGCGTAAACCCTTTGTTCCCGTCGTAACCTTGCACCCCGTCTGAGGTAAAGCCGCCTTTTCAGAGCCCGCCGGAGCGACGTCGAATTTAACACCTGTCACGTGTTTATACTCGCCAGCGCTCCGTGACAGCACAATGAAGCGGCGCTATCGACTAGCCGTGCCGCGCGGTCCTTTCTTAACAAAGATTACAACGCGAAAGGAAAAAGAAATATATAAGATGACAATAGCGATAAAAGCGCGACGAGACATGCTGATCAAATGCTTTGCGCAAAATGCTGACACGCAGTATTACAACTCTCAGTGAGAGACGCTAACAGAAAAGGTCAAGAAAGACACAGCCTAGTTCATGTATACAAGCTTAAGTTAAGTCTGGGGTTTTACGTGCCAAAACCACGATTTGATTATGAGGCACGATGCAGTGAGGGACTGCTTTTTATTTTTTGACCACCTGGAGCTGTTTAACGTGCTCCCAATGCCCCCCACGGGTGTCTTTGCATTTCACCCCTGTCGAAATGCGGCCGCCGCGGCCAGGATTCCATCCCGCGTCTTCGGGCTTAACAGCGCAACGCCTTAGCCATTACGCCAGTTCGGCGAGTAGGGAAAAGTTTTAGCAAATATAGTCAGCATAAGCCGAAAGCCGTCATGTTTGTGTAATAAAGATTTCGGTAGCGCTCCATGGCGTCGTTCGACGGCGGACGCCTTCTGTTAACTGTCCACTCATTTACGGAGGTACGTGCAACTGTGGCAGAAGTGCGGACAGAAGTTTCGCAAATAAAGTCACACTCTTGACGCGTTCATTAGCCTAATATTTTATTTAGCTAACGAAGCGTGCTCGAAACGCTGTGCGCTTCGTTCGGGAGTTCGTGCAGCGCACGCGAATTGCAGTTTGACTCCAGCGAGGAGAGAGAGAGAGAGAGACAGAGAGAGAGAGAGAGAGAGAGAGAAAAGAACAACACAACAAGAAAATGGTTGTGTGGCGGACAGAAAGAACCCGGCGCGCAGAACGGGTACTCACGCCATGGTGTGTCCATAAAAGCCCGGAGGCCTCATTCGGCGAGAAGACGGAGCGCCGGCTAATTAAGGCAGAGGCTGCGCGTTTCGCGTGCATATCCGAGGTGCACGACAGTCTGCGCGTTCTTCGTGTGGTTCCTCTTTTTTTTTTTTTTTTGCTGCCCTTGTGCATGCGCGACTGCCGCGATGTTGAAGCTCTTGGAACGAGAAGAAGGAATGAAAGGGACACGGCGCCGCCATGGTTTTGCCCCTTCCCTCTCCGCATGCTTGCCCGACGTTTTCGCTGCGACTGCATTCTGTCGCAGCAGACGGCTTGCCTTCTGTTTGGTTCTTTGCAATCCGTACTTCTCGTTTCCGAGTGTTCTCTGAGGCAGGAAAATGCAGTGTTCCAACATAAAAGGAAACCTCTCGAGCATTCCGTCATACACGGAGTGACCGTTTTCCGTGGAGTTTGTGCTTGGCTGCACACTATAGAGCACTCGTACGTCGGAGTGAGTATTGTCAAGTCATACAAAGTGCGCACTGCCACCTTGGCCTGTCGCAGTCTTGAATTCAATTGTTGGCAGCGAAGTTTAACCGTAGTACCGGCGGATGGCAAACTGGGTATACAGCGAAAGCGAGCGTAGCTGCCACTCTGGACCAGTGGCTGTGACGTTCGACTGCTTAACACGATGTCGCGGGTTCGATTCAGAGTCGCAGAAACCGCATTTCTATCGGTGAAGGGGGGGATGAAGGTGTGAAGTGGTGAGAGAGTAAAGGTGAGGAGAGGGGAATGCGGCGACCACTCGAGTAGTCATCAGTTAGCAAATGCTTTTTTGTCAGTCCATCTTAACTATCGCTGCGAAGGGGTGAACGGATGCTCTGTGTAAAGTACTCATGTCGCAGAGTGGTACAGATCGCATGGTCGCAAGTAAAGCAGGTCTGTACGCTGGAGGGGTTTCGGACACGTAACGGCACCTCTTGTACTAAGTATCCTTGTCACAGAATGTGCAACAGATGTCACTTTGCTAACGATGTCATCCTAAAAGGAGCGAACCCTGAGCGAAGGGAGTTGACAGTTGACTGCGGAACGAACGGGGTGATCAGGCAGCGGTTGCGACGGTTTGCCGAGGGAAGGTTACGCGCTTGACTTATGTGTCATGACGCTGTGGTCTTGTTTCTTTAAATTGGATACCTGTATGTTAGCTCTGCTAGGTCCCTAATGTTATTTAATCCAAATAAATATACTGCTTCGCGTTTGCCTTGTCTCCGAAGCCAACGTACTCAAAAGTCAGAACTGCTGCAACGCAGAAAAGAACACCGGCGTTCCGTGAACGCTTTATACGACATAATGCAGTTGAAAAAGAATGCCCCTCGAATGACTCTTTGCATTGCAGTTTAAGTGCATTTCTTGTGAATTTGGGGATTTCCTGATGGGCTATTTGCAAACTTCTGTATTCTGAGGTCAACTACAGAAGCAGTGAGATGTTTTCCAAGTATAGCAAGGTGCATCCTGCAGCAAGGCAACTTCGCTTTGTTGCAAATACTGATGTTTATGCAGCGCGAGTCTTCTGAAATGTCTATTCTAAATTCCACTCACAAAGAATGTCACGGAACTATGCACATATCACTATCGGCGGTTGTTTACGGGCCTCTCGAAACGAATGATACGCGTCGAAAACTTCGCAGCTTCCGCAAGTTGCCTCTATTTGTTGGCTGCGTAAGCGCTGATGTTACTTTTTCTTTTAGGGAACGCTTCCTTCTTGTCCGAACTATAAAAATAAAATGTCGTAAATTCGCGTAGATGGACGATCAGGGCAGCCGCATGACGTTCCGTGGCATAAACTCGCTTATTCCGTAGCGCCCAGGGAGGCGCATATTTTCGCCGCGCCGACCGCCGCTCGCATACTTGCGGCCACGTCTTGCTTCATTCTGCATTTTCACGCTTCTCCGCGCATACACGCGCGCGCTGCATGCTGGCTTCAGAAGGTTTTATTCGAAGGAGCGCGTGAGGAGCGTGCTATATGTTAGAGCGAACTTCGAATGTGCCGGTGCCAGTGCTTCGCAATTTTAAGCTCTTACAGCCTGAATTTCTCGCCTGAAAAAAAAACTATACAATTGCAGTTGGAAACAGTTTTAGGCGTAGTAAGAAATTCCGAAATTACTCTCACACCTACTGCCACACTGGGTGAGAATTCTAGACGTGCTCAAGAAAGATGCGCTCAAGAAAAACACCACCGCATAGTGTTCCAAATGGATCCCGGGACACTGTGGGCTCAACGGTAATGAGATGGCCGATGCTGCAGCAAGGCGTGCCCTCAGCAATGGCCTGCGAATTGCAGTGCCATTCTCCAGACCGGACATAGCATGCCTCCTGTCGGAATTAATGAGGAGTGCGACGAGAAGATACTCGGCCCAGCCAGGCGCTTGTCACGTGCGCCTTAAAAGGCTGGATCCCGATATGAAATTTCCTATTCTGCGCTGAATTGCACGCCCTCATACATGCCTGATACACAGACTGCGATTAGGCGTCGCCTTCACACGCAAATGTTTGCACTTTATTGGACGGACAGACTCCCCGGACTGTTCAGTGTGTGGCGCTGTAGAGACTATAGACCATGTGCTCGTGGTGTGCCCTCACTATGCGCGTGAAAGACTGACCATGGCAGATACCTTGAGACATTTACACAATGGACCACTGTCGGAGGACCTCTTGCTAGGCGCATGGCCACAGAGTTGGCCGACGACAGAGGCAATGCGTGCTCTTTCACGTTTCCTAGGCGACACGGGCCTGGACTCACGCCTGTGATACCAGTTGTGTAATGTGTCCTTCACCTCGTTCCACCCATTATCATCCCCCATTGTGACCCTTTTTCGTCCCCTCTTCCCCTTCCATTGCGTAGAGTAGCAGGCCAGATGTTCCATTATCCCGCCGACCTCTCTACATTTTCCAGTCATTAAAATACTTCTTCTTCTTCTTCTAGACGTGTTCGTTTGTAGAAAACTGAAATGGGCATACATCACAACACAGTGCCTTTATATTTGCTTATTTTTGCTTTGATCAAACTCAGGCTTGACAGGTGAACCATATCGCATCTTACGACAGTCTGTGCAGAGATGCCGGCTCAATATATGCGCCTGAATGAATGCAGACGGGTGACGTTCTTGGAATGTTCGCCCAGGTGCGAAGCGTTGTATTACCCGTCGCGGTTGCTCAGTGGCTATGGCGTTGGACTGCTGAGCACGAGGTCGCGGGATCGAATCCCGGCTACGGCGGCCGCATTTCGATGGGGGCGAAATGCGAAAACACCCGTGTGCTTAGATTTAGGTGCACGTTAAAGAACCCCAGGGGGTCGAAATTTCTGGAGTCCTCCACTGCGGCTTCCCTCATAATCAGAAAGTGGTTTTAGCACGTAAAACCCCATAATTAAAATGTTTTTAAAGCATTGTATTCAGAGTCCGAGAAGGTGAAACACTGATGAGTTTTTTTCCTTAATGACTTCACATGACGTCACAGTCTGGATTTATCTCGCTTTAAGCGCTTGGCTTCGATTTAGGAGCTAAGACTCGGTATGATCCTGAAATCGCGACAAGAAGAAGATAATAAATGGCCGTGTGAAAATTGAACAAGATGGGAGCACATGCGCATTCTGCGCGATCGAGGGACAGGCACAGCCGCTGTTGGAAGCTTCAGACTCAATGCGGTGAAATCGTTTCCGACTCAAGCGTTATATGGCCATGCCAACGCTCCTGGAACAACAACAACAACAACAACAACAACACATTGTCAGCGCGTTGCGCTGAAGAATGGGGGCGTCAACTATAGTACGGGTCCCATTCGTTCGACGCATTGAAACGGCGCGGCTATACTTCGCCGCTGCGCTCGGCGCGAAAGCCCGCTTGAGTGCGCTTCGCTGCATAACTGAAACGTATATATGGCAGCACCTTACCAGGCGTGAATTCTGGCACGAGCGCCCGTTTTCACAAACATGAGGCGGGTCGCCCACCCGGCATCACGGAAGCGATAGCGGACACCCTGGTGCGCCTGAAACTCTTGCCTGCTTTCACTCTAGCGTAGTTGTAAGAGTTTTTCGCGATATGCGCACGTGACAACTCTGTTTCGATCCTGTTCGCCGGGAAACGAATACTCGCGCGCAGAACAACCCTATCTCGCCCCCCCCTTCCGGTGCCAGTTTCCGGATTTTCTTCTTTAGATGTTGGTTTTCGTCACCCAGCTGCTAATGTTTACATTGCTCGCGGAAGATAACAGCCGTTATACCGCAGCTCAGCGTGTGCTTTTTCTGCACAAAAGTAGTCCGCTTCTCTGGTGCGCTTGGCGAGCGCTAGCCGACCTGACTAATTTTCGAGAGTAATTTCTTGTTTGTTTCCTGTACGAGGCTGCGCTGCTCCTGCCCTCTGTGTGTTTTTGTCGCTACTTCCTTTGTCGCGACAAATAATGGCGTGGCATCGCGAGACACATCTGTTCTGTGTACTGTTGTGTCGCTGCGACTTTTGTCGCGATAAATAATGGTGCGGCGTCGCTAGATATATCATTTTTCTGTGCTCGACGAGCAGCCATGCCGCGCATCGTTCTATTGCTGGCAAGTAGGCGGACACGGAAGCGAAGGGACGGGTCGAACTCCTCTCCGTGTGTTGACACTAGTTTCATCCGCAGATTGTAAGTGCGTCTAGGAATGGAGGGGAATGACTGGGCGTACGACAAGGATAAGGTGGGAAGGCGGCGATGGGAAACGGCGCCCAGTTCCCTGGAGGGCCCGCAACCCTGCTTCCTTTCAGTGCGCGTCTTTTTTTCCCCTTTCCATATAGTTTATCTCTGCTTTCGTCATCACTGAGACGGCTCGATAGAACTCTGCGTGGAGGCTTACAGCGTCCGCGGTACTTGGTTTGTACGGTGTGACTATGGCAGCATCTTTATTTGTCTATCGATGATTCAGCCCTGAACGTCTGTCTCTCTCTCTTTTTTGCATTGTATTCGGGCAGACTAAACATCGGTGGATTTATTAGAGCATGACAAGTTTCCCGTTCCTGTTGTCTCCTTTCCAGGGAGAAAAGAGACGACAGATCGATGGATCAATCAATCAATCAATCAATCAATCAATCAATCAATCAATCAATCAATCAATCAATCAATCAATCAATCAATCAATCAATCAATCAATCAATCAATCAATCAATCAATCAATTGATTGATTGATTGATTGATTGATTGTGTAAGATGGCCTAAATCAACACAGAGGATCTGAGATGCGCTGTAGTGCAGGGCTTCGGAATAATTTTGACCCATGTGTGCTTTTTACCGCGCTCCCAATTTTTGGTGCGCGAACTTTTTTGCATACCACTCACACCGAAATGCCGTCGGGTACTCGAGCCCGCGACCTCGTGCACAACAATAGAACACAATTGCCACAAAGTCAGCGCAGCGAGTCATGGCGTTGTCAGTATGAGCTTTACGCCACGCGCTAGCCATTTCACGTTTATTTTCTTGGATATTTCGCATCACAGAAGAATGGAGCTCTGCCATCCAGAGCTCAGAACTTTCACGTCAAACCTGGGCTGTCCAGAGAGCCCGCGATGGAGCGGTTAGGCTCGGCCTACCAGTCCCCACGTGGGAGCGGCCCGCAGCTCTGTCCTAGGGCAAAGCTTCTCAGGACCTTGTAATTAAAGTTCTTTGTCTGTCTGTCGCAAATATTGTTGCGTTCGTAAGCACCCAGCTACCTCTGGACACGTATTGGTTTGCCAGTGGTCAAAACAAAAGCGCGTATGTTGAGAAAAAGAAGCAGAGAGAAGGCATACGCAGAAATCACAAAAGAAAGAAACTGCAAAGAAGAAGAAGAAAAGAAGACGCAAGCAGAACCTACGTTTGTTAGAGGTACCACGTCATGTATTATCTGACGCGCAACCATATTGCGCTGTTATTCGCAAATAGAGCCATTCCACTTTTACTAGAAAGAGTAACTGTAGAACCGACGCTATGATTATTACGCTTAGTTCCGTATACAGAGCCTTAACAGGAACTATGGTCCCCTAGAGAGCTCCCATTTTTTTATAGTCTTTAACTTGCATCGAGGGGAGTCAACCTTCCTTCTGAATTTTCAAGCTGCTCGTAATTAGCACTGAAGGAGTCCGGGAACCACAGCGCTTGTTTTGCTTTCATCTCTTGCGTCACAACCTTGTGTAGCGGGCAGCTGCGCGTTTGTTCGGTGTCACTCGCCAACGGTTTTTAACGCCACAGCGTTAAGGGCCCCGTGCTGCAGAAAATCCGGCGTCGTGTCCTGCTTTGGACGCCGTTTCGAAAAAAAAAAAAGACTTTCGAACCACCCATACCCAGGCCCTCCAAGCGGCGCAAGGTAGTTTCTAAGCTAATTTAATTTCTCAAGCTAAAATACGTAGAAAAATTTAAACTATGACTTACACACAACCCACAGACATGATAGCATCGGATTATAATTTTAATATATGAGAAAACATCATTCTGTTACGCGAAAACCTAAACAAACCCCTTTTTTCAGCGTTTCTACAATTCATATACCGGCCACGGCGCCCGCCATTTGAGCGCGCCGGCGCGCGAATATTTCTCAGGCCACGTAGAGGATCGCCTGTTTCCTTGAAACACTGCCAGATGGCGCTCGAGTCCGCCTTATTTAGGTTTGAAATTTAGTGTTAGAAAATCAGGTGTTATGGTATTCAATGAAAACAGTGAACAGACAGTGGAGATAAAGGGCCAAGAAATACCTCGGGTAACAGAATATAAATACCTTGGTATATGGATAAGCGAAGGCAATGGATATATGGAAACACAGGAAAAAACCATAACAGTAAAGGGGAAGAGAAATGCAGCCATAATGAAGCACAGAGCGCTATGGGGATACAATAGGTACGAAATCCTCCGAGGTATGTAGAAAGGTGTAATGGTACTAGGACTTACTTTTGGAAATGCGGTTGTTTGCTTTAAATCAGGGGTGCAATCAGGACTCGACGGGAACCAAAGGTCAGTGGGTCGCCTCGCATTGGGCGCTCGCGAGAGGACTACAAATGAAGCTGTGCAGGATGATATGGGCTGGAGTAGTTTTGAAGTGAGGGAAGCTCGCAGTAAAATTGAGTATGAAGAACGGCTGAGGAATATGGAAGAAAGTAAATGGGCTGGGAGAGCGTTCAGGTATCTGTATAGGAAAAACATTGATTCACAGTGGAGGAAAAGAACTAGGAAGCTTACCACGAAGTCTGCGGCCTGTAGAGTGGGCAACACAGCAACAAAGAAGGTCAAGCGGAAAGTTAGAGAGGCTGAATTAATCTCATGGGTGGCGCCAATGGAGAATAAACCTGCCATGAGTAACTACTTAAGAGGAAAAAACGAAATAAGGAAAGAAACCATTTATGATAACTCAGAGGAAAGCTCATTACTTTTCGAAGCGAGATCGGGGTGCCTTAGAACACGCACCTATAAAGCTAGATATAAGAAGGAAGAAGAAGCATGTGCTTGCTGCGGTAAAGCTAGGGAAACGACAAAGCATGTTTTATTAGAATGTGAAGACGTCTACCCAGCGGTCGATTTAGGCACTACTGGCCTCCTTGAGGCCCTTGGGTTCAGCGGGAGCAGTGGTAAAGCAAACATGACCGCAATAGACATTAGTAAGAGGCGATTGGAAGATTGGTGGAAGAAAAGTAGGGAAACGACAAAAGACGGAGACGTACAAAAGCACAGTTCGCAATAGGGGATCAGAAAATTTGGACGCGGTAGTTCATAGTGTTTTTTTTTTCTTTTTTCATTGTTCAACCTAGGTAGGATATTAGGCAGTATAGCAGCAAGAGCTTGGTGGCGCAACCCACCGCCCCGTTCCAAAGGGGACGCTCATACCATCCATCCGTCCATCGTGGCCCACGCAAGAGGTCGCCTTTCTACCAGAATGCACGCCTTGGTGCATAGCGTTCACCGCGAGCGTTTCCCGGTAAACATTACAGTCACATACACTGCAGTTGCCGAGAAGTATGAGAAGCAGTCAGGGATCTTTGAATGCTAACGCGTTACACTCTTAAAGGCGAAGCTTAAGCGTTCTCCAATTTTTTTCGAACCACCAACGAAATTTTTTGCGTACTGCAAGCAGCCGTGACGTCACTGCCAAAGAGGAGGAGGAAAAGACAAGAGGAAAAGGTAAATAGTTATAAGAGGGAAACGTAAAGATCCAGGGTTTACCGGCTGACTACCTGTGCTAGACAAATAGGTGAAGAAAATGAAAGGTTGTAGAAGGAGAGGAGGCAGAAGAATAGCAAAGAGAATAATAGAGAGAAAGAGAATATGCGCGAAGACAAATGCGATGCTCAACCCACTACAACTTTTACAGTCGGTCACACAATTATCATGTCCTTAAGTAGTGGAGCGACGCGTTTGAAGCCGTCCGCGTTGAACACGGTGTGGACCAGTTTTCAAGAATTAATTCCTCCATTACTCATTAAAGCGTCGTCGAAAACGCTCTTCTAGCAAGCGGAAAATGACACGCATCTGCGATAAACCGAGCAAAGAACTTGCGCACTAGACATCCAGTCTGATGAGACTAAACCAGGGCCGAGACTAAGCGCGGACACAAGGTGGTGTTACGCCAACTGCGCCTGAACCTTAGGGGAGGGTATTGGCGGGTGAGAGGGAGAGGGAGAAGGACTTTTTATTGATTCCTGGAGAGGCTTGCCTGACAGCACGACCTAGTATGCGAGTCCAGGTGAGAATGAAGATAAATTGTATGATAGACACGTAAGTACAATCCCCGTCCCAGGTACACAAAATACACCACAACGCGCACCGTGCAAGCAAATAAAAATATTTCGTGGAGGCTAGTCTATCTCAGAAAGGTTCAAAACGGCTTCCATGGACATGGAACACACAGGCGGCGCGAATCCATGGGCCGTGTGCGTAGCGTTGCTCAAGGCACGATAGTCCAACATGTATATTCAGCGTCGACATTAGTGCGGTTCTGTTTCATTCGAAAAGGCTGCAGGAACAGATAGGTGGGCTATATTTCTTCCCGTACGCTGCACCGAGAGCACTGGGACGATCTGATTCGTTTTATTTAATATAGGACATGCATTCTTATGGCGGCATTTAGCCCAGTGCGGTGTAAACAAGCCCGATCTCCCGTCTGGCTCGCCTTGTGACTTAGAAAGATGCGCGCTCACGGCTTAGGCTGCAGTTAATCCTTCAAAGTTCGGGATCTCGATAGTGAAATTTACCCTCGCTTCTGCAAGATAGCAACTTCACCCGCAATATCTCCGCATCAAGTTATCAATAACGACCGTTCTTATACCGCTTTCGTGAGGTTCTCGCACTCGGGAAACTCGGCCTGGCCACGCTCGCGCGTCCTCTAAGACGATTATTATTATTGTCGAAAAAATATTATCTTAATGCATTTAAACAAGGATTGGCACCGCGAACGCCGACGACCGTTTTCGGGGCCATTCGCCCCCCCCCCTTTTTTTTTGCATAATCGGCGCTCTGCAGGGTGAGGATTCCTAACTCTTCGCTCGCGAACTCCGGGGCTAATGCTTCCGATTACGTCCTGTGCATGGCCGGGCTCGCATAATCCACAGCTCCGAGCCGCGACCCCGAGGCTGGAGCACGCGTCCTCGCTCCAGGCGATGCCGTGCCATTGACTGCGGCCTCGCAGCAAAGTGCTGTCGCCACCGCGCAACAGCCGACGACGACGTATACACCGAGGCATCCGCGTCCACCGCGATACGCTTTCTCCGAAGGAAGGAAACTTGCGAGCAAGCGGTGCCCCGACTTTGGGGGGCCGTAATATAAGTTGTCAGCCGCAGGTGGTGTTGGCGACGCGGGCAACAAACGACGCGCGCGCGCAGGTCATGGCGCAGCGTCCTCTAGTAAGTAGATCGGTGGCCCGCATGCCCCTGGCCAGCCGCTCCATAGCCAAACGGGGGCGCTCGCAAAATGACGCCCGCAGTGACGCGTAGGTGGGAGCCTTCCAGCGTATAGCCTCAACGGATGGAGTAAAATTAGCAACTCTGATTGTGGCTGCTCCTTTGCAGCGAAGGGAAGGACGTCGCTATCAGCGCTTATATGCACACGTTGCTTTTGCTCCCAAGCGTTATCCCTATACATTGTCTGTCGTCATTGCGCGAGTTCCGGTTGGTGAATAAAATTCGCTGGCAGTGTTCCG